>NW_022900948.1:23087810-23112458 GCF_012274545.1 Fukomys damarensis | reverse complement strand
GAAAAAAAAAAAAAAAAAAAAAAGGTCTTTTACTTCTTGATGGCCAGAAAGCAAAAAGAAAGAGGGAGGGATCAGGATCTCAATACCTCTTCAAAGGCACACACCCAATGACCTAAATTCCTTCTACTAGGTTCTGTCTTCTAAAGGTTGCACTACCACACTTACCAGCACCAAGGGCTGGTGACTAATCCTTCAATACATGGCCACTGGGGAGCACGTAAGATTCAAACTGTAAGAATCTAAATTCAGAGTACTATAGATGAAAAATTTTTACAACTCAACATTAAAAAGACAATACAATTAAAAGTGGGCAAATGTCCTGGAGAGGTGAATGTCTGAAGAAGATATACAAGGGACCAACAAACACATGAAAAGATGTCCAACATCATTAATTATCAGGGAAATGGAAATCAATGCCACAATGAGACATCACTTACCACCATTAAGATGGCTATAATAAAAAAAGACAATTAACACGTGTAAAATTGGAACTCTCATACACTGCTGTTGGGAATGCAAATGATTCCACTTTGGAATACAACCTGTCGGTTCCTTAAAAAGTTAAATATATACTTACCAAATGACTTAACAATTCTATTCCTAGATGATATAGCCAAGAGAAATAAAGCACATGCCTATTCAAAAATTTGTTCACGAGTATTCATAGCTCATTATGCATACTAGCCAAAGGACAAACAACCAAAATGTCCATCAATAGGAAAATAAAATGGTTTATAGTTGGGGGTGTTGAGGAAAATGCGAAGTTATTGCCTAATGGGTATGAAGTTTTTTGTTAGGGTAATAAAAATGATCTAATACTGACTGTGGTAATAACTGCACAACTCTGCAAACATATTAAAATCCATTCAACTTAGATTTTAAGCAAGTAAATCATATGGTATGTAAAATATATCTCAATAAAACTATTAGAAAAAAATTACATACAGCTCAAAACTGAATGAAGTGAAGAGATTTTTGCCTTACATATTTGAAGTACATTACAGCCACAGACCAGCCCCACTGCAAAGACCCCTGAAACATAAATGATCTCTCTAGTGACTTTGTTCTAAGATATAAATTTATGTACTGTTTTCCTTTTACAAGTCCTATAGGTAAGTTTTTGGCCAAAAATATCTGGTCTGAAATAGAGGTAGCCATGAAATTTCTCTATGTTTAAATGATAATCTGATTTTAAAATCAACTATCTACTTATGAATAGGAAGCAATACTTAATAATGGTAAAAAAAAATCAGAATTAGCCTCATGACATACCTATAAATAAAACTCAAAACATATCAGACATAGTAACAGAATGACATACATCATCTCCAATTTTCTCACCAATCATTCAGTGAAGATGAAGAAGCTGGGATTTAGAATATGGTGGCTAATACTGATTGCCAATTTGATCAGTTTGAAAGAGGCCTAGAAGATTAGTAAAGCACATTTCTGGTGTGTTTGAGTTAGAGATGAGGGTATGACCTTGGAGAATAAATCTGATCCCTGGCTCCTTCCTCTCTGGTTCTCCCTTGCTCACTCTATTCCCTGCTGTTATAAGGTTAGCAGTTTTCTTCTGCTATGCCCTTCCACTATGTTTCTGCCTGGGAGCCACCAATCATGGACGGAACTCTCCAAAGACGAGAGAGAAACTAAGCCCTTCTTCTTTTAAACTGCATATGTCAGATATTTTGTCCCAGAAATAGGTGCCTGATACAGAGACATTAATTGACTTACATACTCAAGGAATAAGTAACAAAACTAGAATTTGAACCCAACATTGCCTAACTCTAAACGCTTAATTTGATACCATACTACCTCCCATCTTCACAAAGAGAATGACTATAAATATGTCCCATTAGGGACAATCTTAAAATCTTAGAGCTTAAAGGAACTCAGAAAACATCTTCTGTGCTTCATTTTGCAAATATAGCAACACTGCTTTTGCAGTCACTAATAAGCCTTAATTATTTCCATTATTTTTTAGCTTCCAATAATGATAACAGGCTATCTGCAAATGTTTTCTGTTAGTCTCAACATAAAACAGATGCAGAACTACAGAAAGCTATGTTTCAGAAAGTTATGTTATGTGCTAAATAAACTCTTCAAAATTCATCTTTTTCCATTCTTAATAACATTTTTAATACAAAATAAATGCTCTGGTTACTTGCTCAGTATTTACGATTCTATCAAAGTAGAAAGATTATACAGGATTTGTAATACTAATTTAAAGATATTTGGAACTCTTACCTTTGTGGTCACAAGAAAGGCAGTATAAAAAAACATAAGATTATGCTTCGATATTGCCAAATGCTTGGTGTGCTGGAACGTGAAGATAACTGACCCCAGCAGGGTTAATTTGGAAGGGCTGAAAATAAAACATATTTTGAGTAATAAATATGACCTATCTAAAACTCAGAGAACTCTGTAGTAGTGAACTACTAATTGGCATTAACACAAAAAATTAGCTTTATAAATATACTTATAAAGTTTTAAACATGCTGAATTTTACAAAGTTAAATGCCTTTCTTTACTGCAAAAAGTATTAGATATTTTAGAATGTTCATATATTCTGTGACTCTCTGATAAAATGAAGAAGCATCACAATCCTGAATTTCATGTTATATTATAAAACGATGGTAATAGAAACAGCATGGTACCTACATAAAAACAAACATGTAAATCAGGGGAAAAGGAGAGAAGATGAAGAAAAATCTCCAGGTACATTAAGTCATCTGATCTTTAAAGGAGTCAAAAACACACTAGAGGAAAGACAGCCTCTTTAACATGGTGCTGGGAAAACTGGTTACATACATACAGAAAACTGATTCTAGACTCATATTATCTATCGCCATGTAGCAAAATAAAATAAAAATGTATCAAAGATATGAATATTAAAACAGAAACACTTAATCTGCTAGATAATAAAATAGGAAGTTTTTGAAAACATAGGAAGAGCCCCAACTGCACAAGAAATAACAACAAAATTAACAAATGGGATTATATCAAATCAAAAAGTTTCTGCACAGCAAAGGAAACAACCAACAGAGACAACGCACAGAAAGGGAAAAAATATTTTCCAGCTACTCCTCTGAGCGAAGATTTATATCCAAAATATACAAAGAACTCAAAACATGAGAACTCTCAAACATAAAAGCCAATAAAAAAAAATGGGCAAGAACAGACATCTCTCAGAAGTACAAATACATGAAAGGACACTTAACATCTTTGTCATCAAAGAAATGTAAATTAAAATAAAACTGAGACTATTCCAAAAACAATGTCTATCTTCAAGAAATCAAATGGTAATAAATGCCAGGGAGATTTCAGGGAAAAAATGTCCTTCTACATGGTTAGTGGGAGTATAAATAGGTACAACCCTATGGAAATCAAAATGGAGATTCTTGCAAAAACTAAAAACTGAAATTCCATTCAACTTAGCTATTCCCTTACTAAGTATTTTCCCAAAAGAATTAAAGAACATCACACCAGTGATAGCTGCATAATGTGTACCCATGTTTATAGCAGCACAACTCATAACAGCTAAAGCTTGGAAGCAGGCTACATATCCATCAACAAATAAATGTATAAAGAAAATGTGGTTATTTATACACAATGGAATACTACTCTGCCATAAAGATAAACTTGAGTCATTTGTAGGAAAATGGATGCACCTTAAAACCATAATGTTAAGTGAAATAAGTCAGTAACATGAGTTTAAATATTATAAAACTTCTCTCATAGGAGAACCAAAGTATAAATTTAAAAACAAAATGAAGGATAGACAATAGGAAACAGGGAGATAGATCTTCTGCAAATGAGAAGAGGATCTAGAGATGGAGGGAGGGTGAGGGGAAGGAAAGAGAAATAAAAAGAACTAAGTATGTTAAGTACATGTACTATTCTCTATGATAATTGTACACATACTTCAAACATGTACTAATAAAAAATGTTTAAGTGAATATGCTTCTATAATAATGCAAATATGCAAACATATTTGGCAACAAAATACCTTTTCAAACAAGACTTCAAAGTCTCATATTCCATGGTTTTATTTGGAATTAAGTCTTTAAAGACCCTCAGTGTAAATATTACCATCATCGCCAGCCTCAAGACACTTCACAGAATGAAGTGCATTCACCTGGCTCAAATAAAACAGTGACCACTGCAGCGTGAGGTGTCCAATGTCATGTTTCTAATTTCCTTCTGAGAATCTCACCAGTACCGTAAATGTATATTTCTACAACAGTGTATGGATGAAATCTATATGTCCTCTGAGACTATGTAAGCTTTCTCTAATACGCTTCTCTCTTCCTTCTCACCTTCACCAGAAGTACCTCTAACATCCATGTTTCTACCAACAGCCTGTTTATGGCTACGTAGGCCTTTCTGATCATGCGCTTCAAAATTCCTCTAGCCTCTATCCATAATCAAATTCCAAAGCCAATTCCATAGTTTGGATATTTGTTACAGCAGTACTACACACTCTGGTACCAAAATCTGCATTAGTTTCCAGTGACCGCTGTAACATGTTATTACAGATTAGAAGTGAAAATCATTCAGTCAAACCTAGGTGTAAGCAGGGCCATATTCCTTCCAGATTCTGTCTTTTCCAACTTCTGGTGACTGCAGGCACTCTTTAGCTCCCTCATCACCACACTGCCTGCTCTACTATGTGGGGTAAAGCCTACCTCTGCCTATCTTTTATAAAGATACACACAAATGAATGAGGCTCCCACCTGCGGGATAATCCTCCAATCCAGGATAATCTCTTTACCTCAAAACACTTGCAAATCTGCAAAGACTTTCTATATAAGGTAACACTTAGAAGTATCAGGGATTGGGACCATTATTCAATCTATTTCACTTACTATAAAAAATATACAGTTATAAAGAAAAGAGAACTAGAGAGAAATTTACTGACACATTAATAGTAGTTGCCAGTAAGCAATGGATCATAATTTTTTAATATTAATATTTTCCAAATTTTTCATAATGCATACATATCCACATTACACTTTTTGGGGAATGAGGAGAGGCAAAAGGAAGAGATGGGAAACACTACAGAAGAGATACTGTGGGGAGGAAGGTTTGACTTTGTTTCTGGTGAAACTAGATACTGTACTTTCAAAAATGGAATAGCCAGAATGAACAATCTGAAAAGAAATGAAAACAATTCTATTACAATAAAATTTAAATGAATAAATACTAAGAACAAATACAACCAAGGAAGTGGAAGATATATACTAAATATTAAGCAACAATAAAATCAATACGTTACTGGAATAAAAACATATGCAAAGGAAGTGGGAGGAGTAGGGGAAAGGTAAGAAGGGAAAAGAAAAAATAAAGAGAAAAGGAAAAACATGGAAACAAAGTCTTTGCAAATAGGGAAGGGTGGAGGGGGTGAAAGGAGGCTAGGAGAATGGAGAAAAAATAAGAATCAAGATACATCATGCAAAGGTACAAGACCCCAGTGATGAATGTATCTATACTGTATACCTAAAATGTACCAATAAAAAATATATTTATTTTTAACATATACATTTTTTTTCTCATTGAGTTTATTGGTACATTTTAGGTACAGTACAGTTACATTCATTATTGGGATCTTGTAGCTTTACATGACAGGTCTTGGTTCTCATTTCCCCCCTTGTCCGTGCCCTCCCTTCACCCCCTCCTCCCCTCCCCATTTATAAACACTTCATTTCCATTTTTTCATTTTCTCACTATTTTTTTCTTTTCCCTTATTAGCTTTCCCCTACCCTTCCCACTTTCCCTACACCTTTAGTGCCTTTCTTCCTATTTAAGTCACACATGTGTAAATACCAAATAGTTTCTCTGGTGTGAATAAACTATACTAGTAAGTAAGATCCTAATGATATAATGGACAATGTGAAATAAAAAATATATTTAAAAAATTAAAATTTTTTTAAAAACCTACGCATAGACCAGCGCAACAGAAGACAGACTCCAGAAATAAATCCAAACATATACATTCAACTAACTTTCAGTAAGAACACCAAGAAGACACACAGTCTCTTCAAAAAATGGTGGTGGGGAAACTAGATTTCCAAAGAAAAGTATGAAACTGTATTACAAAAGCAAAAAAAAAAAAAAAATCAAAAAAGCTTTAGCAAAGGAAACAATCACTAAAATGAAAGGGCAATCTACAGATTGGGAAAATATTTGTAAACCATGTATCTCATAAAGAGCTAATACTCAAAATTAAAAAGATTTAATACCTGCCAGGCGTGGTGGCACATGCCTATGATCCCACCACTCGGGAGGCTGAGGCAGGAGGATCGCTAAGAGTTTAAGACCAGCCTAGGCTATATAGTGAGTTCCAGGTCAGTCTCAACTACATAGTGAGACGCTGTCTCAAAAAAACAAAACAAAACAAGATTTAATACCAAGAATTAATACCAACAATTTAATACCAAGAAAACACACACCTGATTTTAAAATAAAACAAAGGAATTGAATAGAAATTTCTCCAAAGACATAAAAATTGCCAAAAGGTATACAAAATGAAAAATGCAAATAAGAACTACTATGAGATTCTAATGTATATCCACTGGGGTAGCTATTATCAAAATGAAATGAGACAATAAGTGTTGACAAAAACGTGGAGAAAAGAAAACCCTTAGATACTGTGGGAATGTGGGTTGGTACAGCAAAATATGGAAAACAGCATATAAAATCCTAAAAAATTAAAAAAGGGCTGGGGATTTGGCTCAGTGGTTCTGTCACCTGCCTCACAAGCGCAAGGGCCCAAGCTCAATACCTAGTACCAAAAAAAAAATTAAAAATAAAACTATTATGGAACCTGGTGATAAATTTCTGATTATATATGCGAAAAAAATTAAATCACCACTTTGTAAAGACATCTGCACTCCCAAGTTCACTGCTGCAGTTTTCACAATAGCCAAGATATAGAAACAAATTGTCAACAAATGCATAAAAAGCCTATGACACACACACACACACACACAAAATGTGATACTACTATTCAGACTTTAAAAAGGAGGAAGGGGCTGGTGATTTAGCTCAGTGGTTCCGCCGCCTTCCTCGCAAGCACAAGAACCCAAGTTTGATACCCGGTACCCAAAAAATAAATAAAAAGGAGGAGATCCTGTCATCACTGCAACAGGGGCAATGTGTCTACTCTCATTTCTGTTCAGTAATGTCTCACTAGTACTGACCACTGCAAGAAGGCAAAAGTAGGGAGAGAGGAAATAATGTTTAAAAAAACACATATTTTTACAAATGATATAAATATTTTTAAAATCTATAAAACTACTAGAACAATAAGGTTAATATATAAACCTACTGTATTCTTATATATTAATAACAATCAAAAGGTAAATCTGTTAAAACTTTATTTGCAAGTGTCAAAAATATATAATACTTAGAAATAAATTTAAAAGACATACAAGGCCTCTATACTGAAAACCATATTGTTCAGAGGAATTTTTTAAAGACCTAAGTAACTATATTTATTTAACTTTAAGGTTCATCAGATATATATCTATAAAACTTACTTAATGTTAGGACTATTTGTTTAGAAAACATAAGTCCTCTTAAACAGATTCAATATGTATTTTTCACTATACAAGTATACAGTAGATTATTTTCTTAATATTTTTCTTGTTTTTACAGGGAATTAAGCTCAACTGTCATTTTTCAAGCAATTTACAGGGTGTTAAATTGATTTTTTCCCATAAATTTGTCACTTTACTACTAGATCTATGTAAAATCTGAAATGTGGATGACTTTGTAGACATTAATGAAAATGCCAAGAGCTTGTAATTAATTCATTTCCATCCAGAGAAATAGTTCTTTCTCGTGCCATAGATAACCCTCTCACAATTCTATGATGACACAGAGGTTTATTTTGGTTTTCTAAGGGGAGAAACCCACAGAGAAGAGAATCAGTACTTATTCATAACTTCATTTGGGAGAACAAATTCTTGGAAAAAATAAAATTTTCTGATTCTCCTACTGTCATTACCATTTTTAGCTATATTTCACTCACATTTAGAGTCCCCAAAATGTTCTTTAAAGAAATTTAGTAAAAATCTAAGGATAAATATCCAGATCTCAGTATAATATAAACCAACGTACTAAGACATCTTCAGCCATTCATCACCTCCTGGTTTCCAATCTCCTTTTACCAACTGCTCAAATTTCGTCACAATGGCACCACCTGCGCCTGAAAATAAGAAAAAAGGACTATTTAACCAACTGGCTTTAAAAAATAGAAAGCAGAATAATAAAAAATAAAGAAAATATGTCAAGGGAGTCAGAATTCTACCGCTTGGTTTAACACTCAAGAGAAGTGCCAAAATAGAGTTTTTGAGAAGAAGGGAAAAAAAATGTTGCTCTGTATTAGGACACTGAAACAATTGTAACTCTATCTTTTCACTGGCATGGGAACTGAGCACTGTAATTCAGGTAAAATTGGGGCCTAAAGCACCAAGAGTATGGCTCAGCGTTTTGTTTCTGATCAGAAAAAAAAATTTCTTGGCTTTATCATTTCTTTTTCTCATATGATTAGTTTTAGGTGCATACATAATAAGAAGTTAGAGGAATTTGTTCAATTACTATATATAAAAGAACAGCAAAAGCAATTGACACAATGTGAACATGAATCCATAATCAACCTTGTTTACTATTTTCAATAATTTGTGGAGGAAAAAAAACACACACAAAAAGAGGAATTTTTTTTTTCATGAATCACATAATTTCCTATACACACTTATTTATGGTAAATAATCTCTCTGCTTCAGGGGCTCCTGATGAAATCAATCAGAAAAATTTTATATAATAAGGCAGTGAGTTTCAAGCTGGTGTGGTAGTGCATGCCCGTAATCCCAGTACTTGGGAGGCTGAGGCAGGAGAATAACCATAAATTCAAAGCTAGCCTGAACAACATACAGACATGCTATGTCAAGAAACAAAAACAAGAGCCATAGATTTAGCTCAGTGGTGCCGCCGCCTGCCTCACAAGCACAAGATTCCAAGTTTGAGCCCTGGTACCAAAAAAAAAAAAAAAAAAAAAAAGAAAAAAAAAAAAAAAAAAAAAAAAAAAAAGAAGAAGAAACAAAAACAAAAACAAAAAAGCAGTCATATAAAATATAATAGGTGATGACTAGTGAAAAGTACTAGCTTTGAATTAACCTTGAGTCAAAAACAAGGTTCGCCCTTCCAAAACACTGCTATGATTAATGCATGCAATTCCCACTATTCAGCAGTCATGGAACACCAGTAACAGAATACTTATGAACACATATTGCTAATATTACCTCGGGCCCAACCAATAGCTATCATGATTATCCAGCCATTTTTGTAATAGCTATTAGCATGCGTGACTCCGCCTACTATTTTCCAAGTTCTGGTCACTTCCTTCATTCCAGCAGCCAAGAATTGAACAGGAAGGAATGAATAGGCCTGGGAAACTAGGTCACATGGGCAAAAAAATATAATATACCTGAAATTAAAATTTATATATTTTAATATGCAAGTAGAATCAGAAGAAATGAAATAAAAGATTTAATGTGTAAGTTACTAACAATATAGCATAACCAAACAAATGAAATTATAAACTTGAAATGTTGAGTTCAAATAAAGCACAAATAGGCAGGAAGCCTTTTCTTTTAATCACATGAAAAATATACATAATGTTCCAAAATGTCATGATCAGAGGGGAAGGTAAATGTTGGACATCTGACTACTCTACAAATGTATAAAGTATTCGTCAGTTCCTAAATTCTGCCTATAATATTCTAGAAGCTAAGTGCTGAATCTAACAAAATAAAGCAAATGTATAATCATCAACAGTTTCTTTGTCTTCCAGGAAAATGATTGGAGAACAGGGCCTTTGACAGCAAGAACTGCATTCAACTTCCACTAGCATCTTTACCTGAATCCCTTTGAGCAGAATATAAATTCCAATCCACACAAAGATAGCTGACAGTTCACAAGAAAAGCAGATTTATGGTATAGAAACATATTTTCACATAATTTAAAAAATATAAAGCTAGTTCTTTAATTAAGTAAGCTTAATTTTAACCAATTAAATTATGTTGTTAGTTTAACAATAGTTCACAACTTCTCTGGTGAACTTTTAAAAAATTTACTTCATTTGTTTTAAGCATCTGTTCAACTATAACCAGTAGCATCTATGAGAAAACACACTGCTTTTTTTCTCCATTCCTAAAATACTGTGGTAAAAATTTTGTGCTTAAAACAGAACGTACATTCTTTCTAATGAGCTGATATGGAATACACTGTGTGAAGGAAGTGTCATATCTCTTTTAAAGGCAGTTATTAATTTTTCTGCAAAGTATGATTCATAAAGTCAGAAATTTCAAATGTATTCATAGAAAATGAAATATTTGCCAAAATACTGCTTCAGAGTCTTAATCACCATTTTTTCTTCACCTTTAGTTACTAATTCCTTTCTAGTCTCCAAAGTCACACTAAAATATTATACCACACCCATGGCTTTGGAGGTACTGTTTTATTTAATCATCTCTGCTCAGATTAATACTGGGTCTGTACAACTAATACAATTGGTTTCTATGCCTCAGAACAGCTTTTTATATATTTTCTTTATAATATAAAACAAAGGCTACAATGTTCATATAAATTAGAATAAGACCTTACATGACAAAAATCATTCATCTTATTGTCCCCTAACCTAAAAGTTATCATGATGAAAAGTAGCTCTGAATTATATCATTTATTAGCAAACAATCTAGAGCCAAAATATAAAATAAATCAAAGAATCAGTTGATAATAGTTTGATAAAAAGGAATGAATTATCTGAGTAATAAAATGATTTTTGAAAATGATATTATTTTAAAATGTTACATGTTCATGTATTTTGTAAGTCTCTGCATACTACTCTCCTTAAATATAAAATTTCAAAAATATAAATTTCAAAAAAACAGTTAATAGGAAAAAAGAGTATATATACAAATAATTTTTCATATATTTTAATAAAGTAAATATATTTTGGTATCTCCATTAGATTAGAAAAAGAAAGGAAGATTTGGTTCCACTTTAGCAGTAATTAATGCCCAAAAGTAAAATACTCAAAGGAACAACAAAAAACAAACATTACAAACTACCCCATTTTTATTCCCAACACTAAGCCTATCTTAAACAGGAGTTAAAAACTTAGAATATACAACAACAATCTTGGACATTTTACATTGAACTACATATTGGAACATATGGACCAAAATTTATAATTATCACTATTTCTGAATTAGCAAGTCTTTACTTAATCAAGTAGTTCTGAAGTATACACACATAAGCTAACATTAAACAAAAATTATTTTCATTTTGTGCTAAATAGCCAGCACAGAGCAAAAGAACAACTACTTGCTGTGCTCACAGACTTACAAGTAAACAGTCCTATGGCTCTGTAAACCACCACTCCTATTCCATAACATAATTTTTTAAATTCCCTTAATGAATCACTCAACCAACACTAATTAAGTAATCACCATATCCCTCCTTCTCAAAAGACTGAAATTTTACTTTTAATTAAATTTGTAATATGTAAGACACCTTTAACTTGTAAAGTGCCTAAAGAAAGTATACCAGGAAGAAGAGAAGAAATAGAATGAGAAGACAATAATGGATTATTTACACATTTTTAAGTCACACGGATTAAGTTAACAGAGAGAGAAAAGATGACAACAGAAATCAATCTAAAAATAGGACACAGGCAAGATCCTAGGTCACCAGCAGGTGAAAGCTAAACCAGTTTAAGATGAAAGTCAAATTTAGATTAATACCAAGAGCTGAGCAGAGAGGAATTTTCCAGGTGTTATGGTTTAGAGCTAGACGATCCCCCGGAAGTCTTATGTGTTCAGAGGTAGGGTTTTGGAAGGCAATTGGATCATGGATGCACTGTAAACATCAGAGGATCGATCCATCGATGAATTCATAGCTAAATGTGCTGTTAAAAGGTGGGGGCTTGTTGGAAGAGATGTGTCACTGGGATGTGGCTGTGGAGTGTACATTTCCCTCCCAGTTCCTTCTCTTTTTGCTTCCTGGTTTCCACAAAGTGAGCAGCTTTCTTCTGCCATGCCCTTGTATCACAACATTTCTGCATTGGAGGCAGCTGTCCACAGCATGAATCCCCTAAACCCTGGCCCAAATTAAGCTGTGGATGATGGATATTTTGTTCCAGTGACGGGGTAAGACTAACACACCAGGATTAGCCACCAAGAACTTTTTTCACTCTACTATCAATTTCATTCCTCTATCAAAGACATTACACATTACTTAAGCCAAAACAGAACAATAAACTAAATACAATTCATGTTGATCTGACAGCTTTGCTCTTGTTATTATTACTCTAACAAATTAACAATTTTACACATATGCTTTGGGAAAAAAAAGGACAGAATAAAACTATAACTCTTCTTGTTTTTTCTCACCTATATGTAATCTCAGTTATATAAATATACAATATAGAGTAAGTTATACTTGAAAGTTTAAGGAAATCATAATGGGACATA
Source organism: Fukomys damarensis (assembly GCF_012274545.1). Classification (NCBI taxonomy): domain Eukaryota; kingdom Metazoa; phylum Chordata; class Mammalia; order Rodentia; family Bathyergidae; genus Fukomys; species Fukomys damarensis. The sequence continues at coordinate 23,099,919 of NW_022900948.1, read as the reverse complement.
AAAGCCAATACACAAAAATTATAAAATATTCATTTCTCCCAGAAACAGCTTTTCAAAAAAATCCTATGAAAGTGTGCACTGTCTTCCAAGCAATAAATTCGTTACAACATAACCAAGTTACTGTTTCTCTTTGCCAGTAGATGGTGCTAACCGACAGGTGTGAGCACTATAAGGCTATTCTGCTAAAGATGATCTTTCTTTCCTGCAAGCAGGTAAAGTACCTACCAAACATCATTTTAATGCTCAAATAAAATTCAAATGAAACAAGTATTATAAACTCATTGTAAATATTAAAACTTTAAAAAGAAAATAGTACACTATGTCTTTAGGCCAGCATCATTTTTTTTTCACTGTGAGGACAATGCTATTTCCAGAGTCGAAAGGAATATACTGTACAGCCACAAACTAAAGGACTAGATACCCTAGCTCTGAAACTTAGCTCAAACTATTCAATATTGTGTCTATGATACCTTGGGCAGGTTAACCTATCCACACCTTGGTTCCATTATCTGTTAAGGATAAATAGTGCCACACAGGGTCATGAGAAGTTTAAGTGGATAACAGATACAAAGCACTTAGAAAAGTGTGTAGGACAGTAAATGCTACATAAGTGATTGTTAATGTTGTTGTCTTACAGTGCCTAGCAAAACAACCAGAACAAATAAAAATGCTTATCAATAGACTACAAATAGCAATACAATAGGTTACACAGTAATAGAGAAGGAATGAATAGCTACATACAAAAAGAGAGAAGAATCTTAGTAACACAATGTCAAGTTAAAATAAGTCGCAGTAAACAACAGATGATATAATTTTCCATTTTAAAATAAGGCCAACAGGGCTGAGGGTGTTGCTCACTGCTATGTACAAGGTCCTAGGTGCAATCTCCAGCACACAAAAATTAACAGGGTCCAAAACAAATAAAACTAAAAATCTATTGTTTAGTCATATATGTGATAGCAATTTTTCTAGGAGATAAGATAAATACAAACCTTAGGATGGAGGTTATCTGCGGGAAATAAGAGATAGGACAGAAGAAAAGTATGAGTGTATGTACAGTACTGGTGAAGTCCAGGTCTTAGATTGGGTATAATGCAGTGGGGGTGTAAATTAGTATAACTACTCCTGGTAATGATTTAGCACTATCTAAATAACACAGTTTAAGAACCACTTTCCCCATAATTCAATAAATCTACTCCTAAGCATATGCCAATAGAAATCCTGCTGATGTATACCAGAAAATATATACAAAGTTTCTTAGAAATATCATTTGACAAGGAAAAACTAGAAGTAACTATGTTAATAGAGAAATGAATAAACTATGACATATTAATTCTGTTACACCATGATGAAAATTCATAAATTACAGCCACACACACACAATAAGAATTAAAGGAACAGAGGTTGAACAAAAAACAAGTGTCCAAAACTAATGGAAGATTCCTGGGAAGATGGTAGTGGCTGTATATACATCTTAATCTTTCAAATCACCACATAAAAACAGAAAAACAAACATTCATGCACAATACTTACAACAAAACTATGTGACAAGATATCCCCCTCAAAACCCAAAACACAAGTGGATAGAGACACATCACAAACATTCAAGAAGCACAACCTGGCAGGAAGAAACAACAAGGGGGCTTAAGAACAAAGTAATAAGGCTGCAATAATAGCTCAGTGCTAGAGAGCTTGCCTAACGTGCATGAGAACCTGCGTTTAAGCCCCAATACAAAAAAAAAAAAAAAAATCCAAAACACTAGAATAGCTAATAGGTAGTATTCACTAGAAGGCCAATTTTTAAGAAAACACAAATAAAAGAATTGAAACCTGAGCGTTTCTGGCATCTTTAAAATCATATAGGACAAAGGGTTTGTGATGAGAAGGTCTGAAAAGTTTAAAGCATTTTAGTTCCTGTAAGTTTTAAAAACTACCAAGGCTCTCCTCCAGAACAAAGCCCACAATGAGCAGAAACTGCTGGAATAGAATCAAAGCTGAACAATGTAGGACAGCAGAAGAAAGGGAAGATCCTATCCAAACTAGGGGAAAAGAGACCTAGAAATCTCAGGTAGCATGTCATCATCTTTTGAACACTACATAAAAACAATGAAGATTTCACCTTCATATAAAACTTTCATAAAAAAATGAGCAAAAGAAATTATCAGTCAAATCTCATATTAACATATTACAATAAAAAATGCAGAGTAAATCTTTATACACACTGTACCCAGGAAAATGTACCCACAAAACATCTAAACTGTAACTCACTATTTCAAAATAAGCTAAAGATAGTAAGAAAGTAGTATTAAGACATAAAAGCACAAAAAACATCAGAATTAGGAAACTAAAAATTAAAAATATAATACTCAGGAAAGAATAAGAAATGAAAGGAAAAGTAATTTCAGATATGAAGACCAAGCCAGAAAACAGAAAGAGAAATAAATAGTGCCTCCAAAGAAACTGAAAAGGAAAAATATTTTTTAAAAAAGACAATTTAAAAAAAATTTCACTGAAGAAAGGCAAAGAAGAGCCAATATGCTAATAATATGAGTTCCTAAAGAAAAATAAACTCAGGAAAGAGTACAAATACTAAAATAACTTTCCCAATAGAAAAAGATTCCTATGTACTAAAAAGGACACATCATATACCTGAGAATACTGCTGTAGAATGATTAACCAAGACATACTTTATTTAAATTACTAGGCTCTAGGGCCACAGATTTAGCTCAGTGGTTCCATTGCCTGCCTCGAAAGTACAAGGACCCGAGTTCGATTAAAAAAAAAATTACCAGGCTCTAATTTAAAAAAAAACTCAGGCATCTGGAAAGAAAACAAAACAGGATGTGACCCAAAATGCAAAGAAAATTAAAATATCAAATTTTTTCACTAAAAGCTTTAAATAAAAAAATAGAGTAATATGCAGTATGATAAAAATACAGAAAATGTTTAATTTTTTAATTTATTATGCTAAAAGACACACTGCCCCTAATCCCCCCCAAAAAAACACTCCACCTCACTTTGAATACAATTATCCCATCATTCTTGCCACTTTCTGAAGAAGTTCGGGAAGTCCTCTTTTGTATCTTTAGATGTGCTGTCAAGACTGCCTCGATGTCTGAAATGATTCAAAGCATTATCTTTCACGGTTCTTTTGACTTTGCAGAAGAGCCAGAAATCACATGACAGAAGATCCAGTGAATGAAAATATACTGTAATGTTTTTATTTGAGAGAAATTGCCATAAACACTTAATTGGCCAAGAGTAATCATAAAATACAGTGATTACTCAAATTTTAAAATTACAGTAAATTAAACAGCCATTAATTCCCTCAAAAAAACTCAATACACTCTTCCTGGGTTTGAATACACTTATTCTATTATTATTGGCAATATGTCTTTCATTGTAGTAAGTTTTTCTATTGAAACATTCACTGTATCTTTCAATCACCTCTAGTATATTTAAAATACATAAAATACAAAGTGTGAGCCAGTGGTTTTCTACCCAATAAAAATGGTTTTTACATAGGAAAGAAACTTTATTATTTGTGAGAACTGAAGGACTACTGTTTCTGATAAATTTACTAGAGAATAAGCTTCAGACAACCAAAATTAATGGAGCTGCACATATAAGAACTGGTAAGAAGCATAGAGTATAAAGTTAGCTGAGAAAATAAGTCTAAATGAAGACTAAGAAAAGACAAGTACAATCTGTGATGCCTATATAATTATGACAGAGTAGAACAGTCTATTTATTTTTGAAATGGTAAGAAAGTGAAATGTCTATATCCAAAAACATTCCTTTCAATAATCACATCAGTGGCAGTTTAAGTATTTACCAGGCTCTAAGAATTTTTCTTAGTATTCATAAGACTACAGTGTATATGATACAGAATAAAATAAGTTATGTCAGAATATTCTAATTCTATTACAACCCATCCCTTGAAAAACCAAAATTCTTAGTATGGAAGAAAGGAGATACGTACATAATAGAGATAATTTAAATAAAAGCTCTACACTCCTGAATTTGAATTAGAAATATAAACTCATGAGTTATTTTATCTTTATTTATCCTACCACTGTTCATTGAAATAGCCAAGAAACAATGATGAACTCAGGAAAATGAATATGTCTAATGCTAAGGTTGTGGTTTTGAAATATCATTTCTTGCTACAAGAAACTATGTTTCTTAAGAGAAATGAGTGGCTCCAGAAGAAAAGTATAAGATGAATCTTGCAACACCTGACAAGGAAGCTAATCCAAAATCTCAGGAGCAAAATTTTAAAGAGGCTCCTAATGGCCAAAGATGAGATAATTGGAGCTTTGATAATGAAATGTACTATATTGAAATCCATAAAATATGCTTAAATCTATGAGCTCTTAATTAAGCATTGTCTTTAAAAAACTGCTCACCTTTGGAGGATGACAAAGGACCAGTTCATTAGTATGAAAACTTGTAAGTAAAGGAAAGTAAGCATTTATTCTACCTTTTTGATATGGTTTGCCAAATATTCAAAAATACCTATTTATGATAATATTCTAATTGACAAAAAGAAAATAAAGAATTATATAATCATCATTTTGCAATTCCCAATTAACTGTTATAGGCAATAAAAGTAAATTGGTGCTCATATTATAAAAAAGAGCCTCACAGCCAATCTGGACCTAGAAATGACTAAACTATTAACCTCTATGGATGAGTACTGGGTGATAAAATTGTAAAAATATGGAAAGAATTGATTTCCACAAAAACCAGAGTAACAGTGTGCTATTATAATGGTTATTTAAGGTAGGAAAGGGGTTGAAATTAGGAAACAAGACTTCTATGGTGACTTGGGTAATGGTTTAAAGAAGGTACTCTGAATTCATTAGGCCACATATTTGACTCTTGCTGTTTTCTAAATGTTCAGTTTATGATAAAAAGATTTTTAAGTGGCAATTTTTTTCTTGATCTAAATACCATATATAAGATTTTATTATATCAGAATTCTTCACTCAATCTTAGCCAAAAGGCCAAGAAGTGATATATATCAGACTTCTTTATATTTTACACATATTTTAAAAATATTTTCATATCACTCAGTATTAGTTGAAATTTAGTGGGGAGGTGAAATAGGATCTTGCTATGTGGTCCAGGCTTGTCTCTAATTCACTATGGAACCCAGGCTGGCCTTGAACTCATGACAACCCTCCTGCTTTGGCCCTCCAAGTGCTGGGATTACAGACATGCACCACCACACCAAACTTAGTTGAAATTTTAATAAAGCCAAATATTCAAGAGAGAAAACTCATCTGGAGTTCATAATCTAAATGCCTGAGTTGAAATTTAGACCCTGCCAACTCTTTAGGCTTCAATCTTCTCTTATGTAAAATGGGAGTAAAAGATCTGAAGTTAACAAATAAACACTTTCTTATTAATTCATTGTATTAAAATGCATTTAAAATTTTCCATTTAACATACCTTTTAGCTTAAGCCAAGAAAGCACACATTTATAGGTATACAATTTTATTTCATTTAAGTGATCAACTAATTGTGATCTACAGTCCTTGCTACTCAAATTCAGAAATCCCCTATACAGTATATAGGGACCCATTTCTTGAGTATTGCATTCAATGAATCTATAACAGTACTTGGGCACAGATAACAAAACAAAGTCTCTGCTCTGATAAGCAGTTATTCTAGATGAGTAAGACAAACCAACATAAAAAAAAAATCAACAGAAAGTATGTCAGGTAGTAATAACTCCAAGAAGAAAAAAAAGAGAAAAATCATGTGATAAGGGAAGGCCTCTCAGACAAAAGAAAATATGAACTCTCTGATGAAAGAACATTATAGGAAGAAAAAGGCAAAGACACTGAGGTTAAATAATGTATTATATGCCAAGAAACAGCAAAGTTCATGTGATTAGAATGGAGTAAGAAGGAATAGAATGTTAACTCATTACATCAAAAACAGTACAGGAAAGATTTTGTAGGATTTTATAGATCATTGTAAGAGGACTTTGTTCATAATAAGATAAACTATCAGGAATAGAGTGACACATTCTAACTTATTTTAAAATAATTGCTTCATTTGCTTCGTAAAGAACAGACTCAGAAGAATAATGAAAAGAGCAGCTAGACCACTTCAGAAGTTAGTGAAATTATCCAAGCAAGAAGTGGTAGTTAATACTACAATAATAGAGGTGGAAGTAACAGAAAGTATCAGAGTCTGGATATCTTACCTTTTATATACCTTCAGCATCTACATCCATAAAAAACTTTTTCAAAATGCTATTAAATGTTGTTATAGAAGCACTTTTTTTTTGCTTTCAATAAAAAAAGGCACAATGATGTGTATTAAACATTTTTTCAACTCAATCCATCTATCTTTTTAAAGACATCTGAGTTTGGATTTGCATGAATCCAAAGTAATTGCTTGTCACATTTTCTCTTCATTTCAAAACTAAAAAATTAATATTCAAAGCTCTCATAAGGCTCTAAATAATCCAACAAATAGTATGATAAGAACATGAGCCACAATTACTTGGACTTTTTGTTTGGTTAGTCACATTCATGATTTTTATTACACTGTAACTCTGTATGAGATAGGCTCAAAAAAAAAATTTTCAGGACCAAATATGTGAATGCGCTTCATGTTTGAAATGTTTGCACTAAAGATACATACGACAATGGTAACAATAATTGCCCCTAGGAGAAAGAAGATGAGAAAGGCATGAAAGAGATATATTTTACACTTAAAACATAAAATATTTTTGAAGAAAAAAATTCCATTTTACTAACAATTTTCTAAACATTTTTTAAAAATATCTCACAGTTCCCCATACTGGTAGCTTACCAGATTGAAGAGGCCAGTAAAACATTAGTATGGTTTGTAAGAAACTTCAATGGAGGCTCTGCAAGCAGTACACAGGATAAAATTCCCCCGCCAAAGCAGTGGAGCATGGCAGTGAACCAACTGGAAACAGGATTCTTTCGTGCTACTGCTGCTGCTCCTGAAATGGTAAAGTAAAAATACAGTCCGGATGGTTATATATTTATCATGCAAGCCCCAAGTACCCATGGCATTGAAGAAACAAACTTTTTAGAAGACTATAAGTCTGAACCTAGCAAGACCCAGTCTCAAAAAAAAGGGGGGTGGGGGCTGGTGACAGCTCAGACTGAAAGCCCTGGGCTCAATCCTCATTACCACAAAAGTAAATAAGTAAATGAATAAATAAACTTCATAAATTAACAGTTTTAAACAATTGGTTCACATGTGTGTCAACTGGGATCAATAAAATTTATGTCTTGTTATTTAAATAGACTAGAAAAATTTTCTTAATGGTTGATTTTGGGTATCTTTAAAATACTCTGTTCAGCAATGAATGGATAAACAAGACATGGGTTTTTTTACACAGTGGGGTACTGCTTGGACATAAAGAAAGATAATCTTAAGACATTTATAGCTAAATAGGTGTACCTTGAGACCCTACTCAAGTGAAATAAATCAGACACACATACATAAATATCACATTGTTTCTCTAGTGTGAGAAACTACAAGTGTAAATGAGAACCAAAATGTATAATACATATTTGTGAAATAGAAGAAAATGTTCAAATGGGAAAGGGATCTAGGAAGAGGGGCAGGGGAAAGGACAGAAGGGAAAAGGAAAAAATGAGAAAAGAAAGAAAAATGTAAACAAAGCTTTTGTAAAAAAGGTGGGGAAGAGGGGTTGAAGGGAGGATAACGGAATGGGAAAAAATAATCAAGATATATCATGTACAAGAACAAATTCTCTATGATGAATGTGATCATTATGTATATCTAAATTGTACCAATAAACTTTAAAAAATACTCTGTTCAGGTTTTTCTTGATGGTTTCCTAGTACTAGATGATTTATAAACAATCTGTCCATTTACTGTCTCTTTTCATTGCAGGTCTTACTGTAAGTACTCCCAGACAATATGTAAAAGTAATATATTTGGAAAAGTTCACAAACTTAATTAAACATTTTGGAAAATATAAAAGTTGCCAGAGTAAATAAACTAAGCTTTCAACATGACAGTCTAGAAATAAGTAACAAACCCAAAGGTAAAAGGTTGAAGAGGAACAGGTGTTTATACCACTGCAAATGAATTCTAACAAATTATTAGTGACAGAAGGCAACAATAACTTAAAGTGGATAAACCTTGTAGATATCACTGTAAACAACATCAGAAGATTCCAGATATGATGAACTGAAAACACATCATCATTTCTGCGATATTTCTACCAAAATATACACCTGAACGAGTCTAATCAAACAAACCTAAATTGAGTGCTGTTCTAAAGGGGAAAAAATATAAAATGTCAAGGTCAAGAAACAAAAAATTCTAGGCCTGGTGGCATATTACTGTAACCACAGTATTCTGGGAGGCTGATGCAGGAGGTTCCCAAGTTCAAATCAAGGTAAGCAACTTAGCCAGACTCTGTCTAAATATAAAAAGGACTGAACTACATAGGTCAGTACAAAGGCCTTGGTTGGGTTCAATCCTCAGAAATGGGGAAAAAAAGAAGCTTATGAAATGTTAGCATTAAAAAGACAACTAGGAGCCAGAGATGTAGCTTAGTAGTAGATGGCTTACCTAAAATTCTGGAGGCCATAGTAAATGAAGAGGCATTAGCTATTTAGTCCCCAAAAATTTATTTTGTGAACCCAAGTCATACAGAGTTACAACATAACAAAAATCACAAATGTGACTAGCCAAACAAAAAAGTCCAAAGTCCCCAGCATGCCCCCTCACACACACACACAAAAAAAAGACAGCTGAATGTAATGCATGTTATATCCTGGAGTAAGAAGGAAATAATGATAAAGGACCTTGTTAGACAACTGACAAAATCTATCGACTGTGGGTTAGATAAGAGTATTATATGTCACAGTTAAAGTTTCTGATTTTATTGTGGTTCTTAGCGTATACGGACTGAAGTAATTACAACTGGCTAAAATGCCCAAACTCACATTCAAAGTGGCTCTAAGAAATAATACACATAAATTTAAAAATTCAGACAGAATAGTAAATAGGGCAAAACCAACAGGTGGTGAATCTGAGTAAGGTATATATATATATATATAAGGTATATATATATATAGGAGTTCCTTAACCATTTATTCTAGAACTTTTCTGTGAATTTGAAATCTATGGGGGGTACAAATAAAAATAAGGCTGGCCAGAGAAACAGAAGCAATTTATAAAAGTAGAAACTAATTAAACAAAAATTAAAGTAGGCACAAAGAAATGAAATAATTCCATTTAATAAGGTTTTTTAAAAAACTACAGGAAAATGTATTTTAATCTAATAAATATAAAGATGTGTTGAAATGGACAACTTTCTAAAAAACTATTAAGTTGGCAAGTTCCCTTAATAAAAGCTAGAAACCTGTACATGCACATAACTATAGAAAAAAAAACTTCAGGACAAAGACCTACCTTAACAAAGGTACTAGACTTAGATAAATTAATGAAAAGCTTTTACTATTTCTTGATTGCTCATTCTTATGTTTATAACCATTGGAAAGTATAACAAATGTTAGGGTTATGTGTAAAATGTCTCCCGGAATTCTAAATGTGTGTGGAAGGCAACTAGATCATGTGGATATGACATTTGTAAGTGTATTAATCCACTAATAAGTTTTTAGCTCAATGTGTTGTTAGGATGGAGCCCGTTCAGAAGAGGTGAATCATTAGGGATATGACCTGGAGGGTATATGTCCTTCACCAGTTCCTCCCTTCTCTACTTCTTAACCACCATGATCTGAGTAGCATTCCTTAGCCAGACCCTTCCACCATGTCCTTCCTGCCTAGGAGCCAGGTGACTATGGATTGAATCCTCTAAAAACCATAAATCAAAATAAACCTTTTCTTCTTTAAGTCCTGGGTGTCCAGTATTTTGTCCCAGAAACAAAGTGATAAAGATAGTAAAGGAGAAAAATCTTCCTATGAAAGAACATAATGCCAGCCTCAGAAACTGTAAACAAAAGAGAGAAACAAAGAATAAAAGACGAAGGAGGATAGGAAGGGAGGAGATGGAGGGAGGGAGGGAGGAAAGGAAAGAGACAGTGAATTCTGATTCATAAGTATAATGCAAAAACACAATGGGAATAATTGAAACCAGTTTTCCAAAAGATAATAAATGGTAGCTAAATTGATTCTATCCAAATAACTAAAAGAAGGTTCAGTATTTAGAAATTCATTGTATCATTTGTTATATTAACAAAGTATTATGATCACCCCTTTATATAAAAATTAAAAGATCATTTGACAAAAATTCAACTTTCCTGATTTTTTAATAGCCATCTAGATACAGAAAAAAGTACTTAATCTGAATAAAGCCATGAAGGAAAGGGTTTATAAATATGATACAGTACATCAAAATTTAAGACCCTTCATGTAACAAAAGACTGGATAAATGTTTTCAAACCTACAAAAAGCAAATGCCAGCAATACAAAAAGATAACAAAAAGGAAAATGAGCAAGTCACAAAATAACTATAAATGGCTAATAAACATACCAAAGAAAACAAAGTCCTCAACATTAGTAATAAAAATAAATAAAGCTAGATGTTATTTCATAAATATTCAGTTGGGGAATTACTATTAATAAATTGAGGAAGGTGTGAAGAAATTCATATGCTTTTAAGAGAATATAAACAAACTCAATCTACAGTAAACAAGTAAAGCCATGTAGGTAGTATCAAAATCTTAAATTTAAAATTAACTCATGTAGCCAACAAACCTCATACAATATTAAAGCAGTATTCTTTACAATGGTATGAAAACATCTAAATAACCATTCCCAAAAGGACAATTAAACTACTTTCAGATCAGTGCAACATGGGAAGATCTCCAAGATTTACTGTTGGGTAAAAACAAACACAATCATATTGAACAATACTATAACACGGGATCATTTATGGAAGGAAACCCAAACCCTATACATGTCTTCAGGGTATATAAGAAATGCAAAAAAAAAAGAGATTTATAATAACGATAAACTGTTTACTATTATTAAATCTCAGGAGATGCCTAAGGTTAAGGAAAATGGTCGAGAGAGCTTTGAATTTATTTAATTATATAATAATGTTTGAATTGTACATATTTATTTTCTTAATTGTACAAATATAAATATGTATCTATTAATTGTACAAATTTTTAACAAATGTCACATCCAAGCTGAAGAATGTAGCACACCTTTTAAAGAACATAGCTTTACATAAATTAACATGGAAAAAAGAAGATCACATGTGGTAATGCATAAAGTCCACATGAATACACAACAAACCAAACTGTTAATTGTTCTTTCTTAGTAGACAAGGACCCAACTATGTGAAAAAAAGCACACAAATTCACATGTACATTCAGAAAAGCAAAATTAACAAACTTTTATTTGATATAAGAATTCATTTATATGTGCTCAAGAAAAAAAAAGGAAAGAAAAATTTAAATAGGACAACCCACCATTCCACAAAATAAAACACGCCAAGGAGTGAATGTGAGTAGGCAGATATGCATTTTCTATGGTATACACATCCTGTCGAATGCAATGCTGTCAAGGTCTAATGATATGTATCTGGTGATTTACTCAAGAGATGGTGACTTGTTCCAATCTGGAAGAAAAATTAGTTATGAAAATTTTAAAGACAGGATGTAAAATATAATTGTAGCAATTTCCCTTAACCCTAAGAATTTTCAAGAGATATTTTGATGATATATGGTCATGCTGTCTTTACAGACCACCTCTTATGTAAGATATAGTAATACTGTCTCTAATATATATGTACAATATAGATAGATAAAATTATTAAATGTGTGTAGACATTGTTTAATATTGTCCCATACAGTGGCAATTAATTACTGTGCTGGTCAGCACAATGAGTATAATCTCCAATTCTTTCCTTTGGTCAGTGAGCACTAGCTGAAAAATAAACAATGCCTCACTAAGCCCTGAGATTGAACCTCAAATTGAAAGGGAATATAGAATGTTTAAGAATGTGGACTATAGGGGCTCGGGATTTAGTTCAGTGGTTCTGCCACCTGCCTCACAAGCACAAGGTCCCAAGTTTGATCTCCGGTACAAAAAAAAAAAAAAA
>NW_022900948.1:23079092-23087483 GCF_012274545.1 Fukomys damarensis | reverse complement strand
CCCGGAAAAAAAAAAAAAAAAAAAAAGAATGTGAATTATGGAGCTTAACTGCCCAGGAACAAACCTTAGCTCTAGCACTTACTCTTTACATTAATATAAGTTGTCTGGTTTCCATACTTTTTTCTTTTTCTTTTTCTTTTTTTCTCTCTTTCTTTGTGGTGGTGGTGATGGTGGTGGTGGTAGTGGTGCTGGGGATTGAACCCAGGAACTTTGCACTAAACTACATCTCCATTTCTATTTACTTAATCTATCTTGGGGGAGCATGGTGAGACAGGGTCTCGCTATGTTATACAAGTTGGCTTCAAACTTGAGGCAATCCTCCTGCCTCAGCCTACTGAGTGCTGGGATTATAAGCATGCACCACCACACCCAGCTCTATTTAATTATTTATAAGTTCTCACTAAATTGTCCAGACTAGGCTGCAACTTGAAATGCTCCTGCCTCAGCCTCCTGAGCTACTGGTATTATAGGCATCAGTCACTGTTTCCGCTGTTTCCCACATCTGTAAAATAGAGATTGTCACACACGCGTGCGCGCACACACACACACACACACACACACACACACGCACACACCACAGCTCCTCTAAATGAAAGAAAAGAAAAATGTCAACTACCTCACAGCATCAACTACAAATAAAATCTAAAGCACTCAGAATGGGACCTGGCACTTAGTCAGCAGTGCATGCTACCACAGAACAGGGTGGAAAGAGCAAAATTCTCCCCTTTTCTCTATACCCCTGTTCAGTCACTCTTCTCTTCCATGGGGTTCCTATTTAAGTAGACACGTCTATTCTATTTATACACACAGTCTTTCTCCTCCATTTCCTGTTTCTCCTCTTTCTCTCCCCTCCTTCTCTGCTCTTCTGTATCTCTTCTCCCCGCCCCTTGCCACCCTTTCTCTGGCATACCGTGGTTAGCCCTGGGTTGCATGCTTTAAATGACAGCTCTAAAGGTAACTGACCACTTCTGAGAATATTGGCTGTCATCTCTGTCTTCTGCATTCCTTAGTTCCTGCTGCCATACTGAAGATTTGCCATTAGTGGCACTCATCACGCACTTGTTAAGCCAATCCAAATGTACTCAATTTTCCTTTGACCGTTAAAACAATATGAAATAAACTTATTAAATGTTTCACATGAGGTATCCACACATGTAATATTCATTTGTGATTAATTCTATCAAAGTAATTTTCCTTTCCCTTCAGGTTTCACTTTCCCATTCCTCTTGAGTCCTACCACATTCTACATTTTGTTCACAAGTCATATCTCCATTTCTCCATGACAAAATTGTGAAATTTTGAGACATTAACAGATTTTTAGTACGAAGCAAATGCTCTACACGTTTATCATCTGAAGGAAAGATACATATGAAATACTTCAAAGAGCGTAAGCATAAAATTTCACGACCATTAGTTTCACCTACCTAAAACTGTCACAAATCAAACAGAGAGCCACAATTGCTTATTAGCTTTGTAACCTCTAGGTAGGGTTTTTTAATCTCTCTCGGAATAAATTTCACCTTTTATAAAATGGAAGTAATGCATATTGTATGAGGATTTAAAATGAGAGAACATCCATAAAACACAGTTTTATACCTAGCACATGGCAGACACTCTGATTTATCTGTTGAATGGATTGATCACTGACAACAGAGAAAAGAGGTACACAAAATGAAACCCTTTCGACTGAATCCTCTTAGCCCAAAGTATAATTCTTCTGAGTGTTTACTCAAAGACTGGGATGAAAATGATGCATCATGGCAGTGAGAGTACTCATAAACCCAATAATCTTAAATCAATGAAACTTAAGATTTCATTAGGAAAAGAATAGATGGGGATGTCTCCCTCACATCAGTTCTATTTGTCTAATTTTCAAAGTCACGTCGTCAAGAAAAATGCCCATAACTCAATTTATTCTTAACATACTGACATTTCAAAGAAAAAAATTCTGTTCTACCTTGAGTTAGGATGTTTGAAATGCTACGATAGAATTATTTTCTCCTAAATTCTTAACAAAAGTCATCACATTACAACTTGAATCTAATTCCAAGTAAAGAGGTTTATAATACAAATAGCAATACAAATTTCAATATCAAAATACTTCAAGTGAAGAAGTGAGCCATGTAGAAAGCTGTGGGAAGAGCATGACAGGCAGAGTATGCAGCAAATGCAAATCTCCTCAGTCCCAGAGGCTCCTGATGCTAGAAGAGCAGCAAGAAGGTACAAATGACCGGATCAGTACAGAAGGGTGAGATGTGTAAAGCAAGCTAGGTAATTCAGGGTCATAAGTAATTCCTATGTGCATCATAGTGACAATCTGTGTTTTTACTCTAAGTAAACTAGACGCTGGCAAACTTTTGATAGTAAATATTTTAGACTTCATTGACCAGTCTCTGCTCAGACATTCAAATCTGCCAATATAGGATGAAAGCAGCCATGGGAAATAGGTAAATTAATGAACAAGGCTGTGTTCCAATAAAATGCTATTTATTTTCATTGTTAAATAAAAGATACACAGAGTCACAATCTACTTCCATGATCTCTCTTAAAATCACATCCATGAAACTCCTCACTTTAGCCAAAATGAATCATTAGGCTATATTTAAAATAGTCTTATTGAGAAGCTGGGCGTGGTGGCACACGCCTGTAATCCTAGCACAGGGTAGTCTAAGGTAGGAGGATCACTGTGAGTTGGAGACCAGCCTGTGCTACATAGTGAGTTCCAGGTCAGTCTCAACTACTTAGTGAGACCCTGTCTTCAAAAAAAAAGTTTTATTGAGAACCAAGATCTATCAATTAAAGGTCCAAGATTTCAATGATTAATGTAACTGTACTGTATACTTAAAAAGCACCAATAAACTCAATTTAAAAAAAGTCTTATTTAGTTACAACAAAACTTGGAAAGATATTTCTAATATATGACAAACATGACTTCTTAATTTTATTGTACTTAGTCCATTTGAGTTGAACAGTATGTATCTATTTTAAAAACTAATTGCAATACAGCTATTTTCAAAACAGTTAACATTCAGCTTGCTAGTGGTTGATATGAATTCCAAAATAAGCATGAGAATAGTCTAGCTTTTGCCTGAACTCCAGGTGTTAAGTATTTTTAAACTGCCTATTGATATACTTCTGCTTTAACCTTTCAGCTTTTCAAATTTACATCCTTAAAAACAGAAGTAGGAAAAATAAAGAACCTCATGTATCTCTCATTCCTCAAACATGCTTTTTCATCAAATTATTAAAAATAATCATGTAGGCAACACAAATGTACAGATTATCTGTGACACAAGTCAGGGTGTTTTAGATCAAGTATGAATCACAGTGGAGCACACAGTCACATACATGGACCCACCCTGTGATTATTTCCCCAGTTTCTTAATGCACAACTGTACTTGGTAACTGGCACAATCCGCATATTTATTCTCTGATCCAGAGTAAGAATCATTATGGTAGGAAAGATCAAGTAAAAACCAACATGAGAAAAAACAAAAACAAAAACAGAAATTGGTGCCACAACCAAAGACTTGGAAGATTAATAGGTGATAATAGCGTGTTTGTTTGGGGTCTATATACCAAGCAGATGTATTTTGGTGAATGACTGGATTATCATAAACACAGACAGGTGGTAATCCCAATTGCAGCTAGTATTCAAAATATACATTTTTATCAGATCAAATAAATACAGCTTTTATAACCAGGCAAGTAAATGCTTTTTTCTCCATATTAATTTGAAAAAAAAACACAAACAAAACCAGAAGCACTTTGTATTTTGTTAACTATAACAGTCTTGCTTTAGGTCTACGTCAACTCTCCTATTCTCCAACATAGTCCACAGAGATTTTGATCATAATGACAGCCCACACAATACCACACTGTCCTACAACACTAATGATATAATAATAATTGGACCTGATGATCAGAAAATAGTTACCACTTAGGTATCTTACCAAGATATTTGCAAACTAGAAATGGGAAGTCAGATTCCAGTCCTGGATCATTTGCAATCAGTCAGCAGATAGAACAACAGCTCTATTTAAAAAGGGCATTTAGGGCCAGGGATTTAACTCAGTGGCACTGTGTCTGCCTTGCAAGCGCAAGGTTGTGAGTTTGATCCCTGGTACCAAAAAAAAAAAAAGAGAGAGAGAGAGAATTAGATATGAAAACTAAATAGATAAAAAACTGTTAATTAGAAGGTTCAAAGACAAAAAAGCAAGTACTATCATCACAAAGGTTATTAGATGCAAAAAGCAGTTTCAACTCTGGAGGAACAAATGATAAGCTAAAATTATTAAAATTTAGGGCCAGGGATTTAGCTCAGTGGCACCATGCCTGCCTTGTAAGCACAAGGTCCTGAGTTCAATCCCAGGTACCACACAAAAAAATTATTAATATTGAGATGCTTAGAGGAAAAGCTCTTTAGAGTCAAAACGAAGAACCCTAAGGAAGAGACTCATTACACATACACACACCAAATACTGCGTATAAAGTTCTAATCCCAAGCTATACAGTCCATTAGTGGTAGAATATGAACTACACTCTGGTCTCTTGACTTTAAGATCTTTCAACAACATGCCCTGACCAATATTTTGTCAGGTTATTCAAAAATTCTAACTTTCCTTTCACTTAAAAAAAAAAAGTTAAGGGCCAGGACATACCTCATTGGTGCCATGCCTGTCTGACAAGCGCAAGGTCCTGAGTTAAATCCCTGTTACGGGAAAAAAAAAATTAAATGTCAGGCCTGGTGGTGCACACTGTAAGTCCAGCACCCTGGGAAGGTAAAGCAGGAAGATCACAATTTCCAGCCCAGCCTGGACTACTTAGCAACTTATTGAGATCCTGTCTCAAATTTTTAAAAAATTAAAAAGGGCTAGGAGGTAATTCAGTATAAAGGCCCTAGATTCAATCCCCTGAACCACCATCTGCCAACTGTTCAAAAGCAAAATTCTCTAAACTCAGAAAAATATTAATTATAGATTGTCATTTCTAATTTCACATTGGAGAGACCCTATCCTGGTTTTTAAAATCATTTAACAAAAGTGGCTTTTGCAAGATCATGAGTGTTCTATTTTTATCTGGGAATTGATTAACTAAGTGTGATCATTTTGAAAATTCACTGAGCTGACTTTTATGCTTTTCTGTTTTTACATAAGGATTCATAAAGACTGCAGGTTATACTACCATCACTGCTCCTACTTGCCCAGATAAAATAAAACAGCCCAATAGATAAATGGGCAAAAGATAAGCAATTTATAGAATACCCAGACTGATAAATTCTTAGTTTATTAACTCTCTAATCTCATACAAATTCAAAGAAGGAACAAACAACAAACTGTCCTGCATCTAATACCTAAAACAAAGGAGAAATTGGTTTGTGGTATGGAAATGGCAGAAATCATGAGAGAAAATGATCATGTCAAATGATTCCTTATTGAAAAGTGTAAATAATGAGCAACAATGAACATTAAATAGACATGCAAAGAGAGAACAGAACACCAAATGGGTGAGAAAAAGGAATAGACTACCTCTATAATTTAATAAATTATGTGAGTTAGGAAAGTTATTTTAGTTACTTAGCTTAGGAAAGTTTTATTTTAGTTATTTTAGTTTATTTTTAAAACTATTTCTCAACTGCTAAATGCGTTCATTAACTCCTACCTTATAGCAATGTGTGTGGACTAGAATTATCATATTGAAAGATTCTGCATGTATTTTATATTATTAACTGTAAGAAGGATAGTACATCTTTTATGCAATACTGTCAAAAAAAGAAAGAAGAAAACGAATTTGGGTTTCTTTAGGGTTATACTATTATCTTTCATTTTGATATCATCAACATCTAATACAGTGCTTGATGTAGCATTTCAATACATATTTGCTTAACTGAACTATATATGACTTGAAGAGAGGTTAGAAAAACAATTGTGGCAGACTTTAAAGCAGTTAAGACTTCTTTCATAGGAGAAATAATTATAGATTAAATAATTATAAATAAATAACTATAGATTACATTTTCAGAAGTCTTATGGTACAGACCAACTGGATGTAAATACCTAAATGTCTTATTTTAATAAAGGTTTAATGTGAAAAAATGGAAACAAAGTCTTTGTAAATAGGGAAGGGTGAAAGGGGGTGAAGAGAGGGCAGGGGTATGAGGCCCTCTTGGCCTCCACTAGTATTTTTTAAGAACTAGACACAGTCCACAAAACAAATGTTAAGCTATACATGGTAGGAAAGTAGGGACATATTGCAGCGGGAGAGAATATTTGAAAACTGAGAGAGCATAAAATGCTTGAGAAGGTAAAGATAAGAACCTTTTTTGGAACTATAGATTTTTTTTAAAAAGAACAAGATGGATATTTTTATAATTTTTGGCACAGGAAAGCCATTCCTAATACAATACACAAATCTCAGGAATGAGAAAAATTAAGAATTGTTTATCAAAAAAAATTAAATTGATTTGACTATGAAGTATTCAAATCTACTGCCATAAAAGTCTATACACAAAGTTAAAAGATAGCTTTACCACACATAAGTAGAATATCAATGAGAATCAATAAAACAACCTACAGCCCAATAGAAAAATAGGCAAAAGATAATAAGCAAGTTATTGACTTTTTTTTTTTTTTTTTTACAAATGACCAAAAAAACCTAAGGAGCACACATTCATTCATAACCAGAAAAAATGTAAAAACTATTCTGATCATAAAAATGACAAGATATGAGGACTTGAAAATAACCAACACTGTCAAAGGGAATAAGCTAACATGATTCCCATAAAAGCTTAAATACATAGAATTAAGATCTATCACTTTTGCCTCCTTACAGTACTGGTACTATAAAAACCATTTTACACTCCATGTACAATACTGCTTTAGCATTCAGATATCCAAATGAGTCTTAAAGTTTGGGGTCTCAAAACCTATCTATACCCCTAAAAATTAATGGGCAGATGAGTGGTTACTGGGGCTGCAGAAGGATTGACTATAAAAAGACAGAAGGGAATTTGCAGTGAGGAAATTGTTCTATATGATTATGGTAATATTTGTTCAAAATCATAGAAATTTATATTAAAAATAGTGAATATACCGCATACAAATATACCTTTTATAAAAACCTGACTTAAATTTCTTGAGGAACCCAAAGAGTTTTTGCTTTATAGGGATTGCAAGTATTGACACACAGCATAGTAGAAATTGTAACTGAATTTTAAAAGTTTTCAGTTATTTTTTAATAAATACACTAAATGTTAACTAATGTATTCTTCATGAAAAATAACTTTTTCAAAGCAAAAACATCTAGCGAGAAGAGACACACTGTTGTATTCTGTATTGCTCTTACCCTGTCACAAGTCATTATATCCTCTGCAAAACTTAACTGTACACCTCTGAGAAAATGAGAGTGAAAAGATGAATAATTCACTCTCAAGCTCCGTGAAAAAAAAATCTGAATACTATTATGAAAATAATTTTAACCAGAAGTGTCAAGGAACCCCATGAGTTCTTGGACCACATTTTGAGGTCTTCTGATTTAGCCAATACAAGAAAATGTCAAATTTTGAATACGGAGTCGAAACAAAATGTACTTTTTAAATCAAGGAAGCAGTATCCTAGTAATTCTCTTGCTTAAATAGAGTAAAATTCCTCTCCTCCAAGTCAAAATCTCTACCAAACAATGATTTACAATGAGCTACAGGCTCCAATGTAAGTAAAAATATACTTTTGCGACCCAAGGATTTAGGAAACCAGTAGTGCATAAGAAAGTTACAGCAGGATGTTTAAAACTTCATTCATCAATCATGAGGACAAGGAAGATCATGGGCAGCGTGAATACGTGGAGAGGTGAGAAATGACTGACTTCAAAGGGATGCATAAAATACAAAGGAAGGTTAAATAACTGTAAAAAAGTAAAGCAACATAGGAGCAGACATAATCTGAATGTAAGAAGCGAGAAAACACAAAAATCGTCCCTTTTGAGACAGGTGGTGGCACCACTGAGCTAAATCCCCGGCAAACATCGTCCCTTGATCACAGGGTTAACAGAACACAGAAACCTGTGTCAAACCCGTAAGCCCATTCCACAACTGTGCCAGAAGACTAACTTATGCAATGTCCCTCGCGACCGTGAAAGCGAGACTCCACTCGCTTCTCAAGCAATCATTCTGCCTCACTTGCTATCCGAGGCATTAGGACGCAGCGACAGGGGAAGGCCGCAGTGCCCCGGGAGGCTACAAAGTCCCGCAGAAGTTCAAGAGCTTGCACAACTTTCAGAACTGGAGAGTAAGTAGTACCTGTAACTCCAAGGGACCAAGTCTAAGACATGCGGTCCAGGGCGCGTGGCGGCGCGGTTCTCCGGCACCGGTCCTGGGGACCCGGCAGCGACCGACTG
>NW_022900948.1:23078815-23079079 GCF_012274545.1 Fukomys damarensis | reverse complement strand
CGGCCACCGGAACCGTCCGGGCCAGGGCCCGCGGCCTGAGGGCAACCCCCACTGAGACCGGGAGGAAAAGGGCGACAGTCCGCGGCGACCCGCACTCACCCGGCTGATGTTTCATCGCCATCACGGACACGAGGTAGTGAGCGATGTCAAAAAAGGGGAACATGGACGTGTGGGAGAAGGCCAGCGTCAGGTCATCCCACGAAGAGTCCATGGCGATTACCGACCGCGGCGGATCGCCGCGGCGACAGGCTCCCCTCCGGCGCG
>NW_022900948.1:23050562-23078794 GCF_012274545.1 Fukomys damarensis | reverse complement strand
GGGAGCCGCGAGCTCCCCGGCAGTTGGAGGGGGCGGGGCAAGCGCGTTCCCGGCGGCCCGCGGGGCCTGGCCTCGGGTCTCCTAATGAGGGTCCCTCATAACTTCGGATCCGGAGCTGTGCAGGGACCCAGGGGACCAGCAGACGAGCAGAGGCAGACCGGTCAGATTCCTTTCTGTACACTGGTGTCATCATTCACCTTTTATTGAGCAACCACAGGGCAAGTCACGTTGCGACTTACTGAAAATACAAAAAATAAAACAGTAATATCTTACCCTCCGGAAACTTGCGTTTTCCTGAGTTTTCTTTTTTAAACACATACTGTACGAAGCGAGAGAAATTTGGGTGTGAAGGAAGAGGAAAGTAATTCGAGGGAAGAGTAAGGTTCTCGAAAAGCTGCCCTGTGACAGCTAGGTGAGATCTGAAAGCTAGATGAGAGATGGAGGAAGGTGTAGTATTTTGCTGGACCACAAAGTGAGAAGTGTGGTTGGCAAACAAGGTATGTCCTTAAATGTCAGTAAAACCAGGCTATTTGTCTCCTGGCTTTAAGTTCTTGATCAGTCACTCCATTGTGCTCAAATTCTTAAGATTAAAATCTATACTCCCTCACTGATGAACTGGGTTGACTTTTAGAGAAGCGAAAGGTCAATGGAGGTGCAAACAGCAAAATTAAGAAGCAGACAGTGAGAAAAGACTGGAGATAGGAAAGATCGCAATGTGTTCGCTGGTGCACAAAAAAAAGTAGTGAAGGTTGAAGGCAGCAGAAGCAGAAACCCACGTGGGAAAAGACGTTAGCAGCAGAAGAGGGTGGTTGTCAGCTCCACCTGGAAAGGTAACAAAGAGTGTTTGTCAAAGGGAAGGAGGAATTAATGGAAGATTTGAGGTTACAAAGAGAACTAGGAAAAGATTAGTTTTGGTAAACACACACACACACACACACACGCACGCGCACACACACAGTACGTTAAATTTGGCAGATTTGACAGATCTGCCAATACCAGCAAAATCGGAAAAATAGGAGTTTTAACAACTGCATGGGAGTATGTACTGCAAAGGGAACTCACTTTGATTTTTCTTTACTGAATATTTAACCATTTGTTGTTTTGGTTTGTTTTTGGTTTTGCTTGCTCTATATCAAGCATTGTGGCAGGTGTTAGAGGCACTACCCTAAATACCTGAAGTGCTTAAAAGGTAATAAAATGTTAGTAAATGTCTACATTTCAGTACTTATCAAGAAACAAACTTGTTAATATAAGTGCCACATATGATTTTCTAAGCAAACATTTCTTATAGAGAAGTGTTTTTAGATCTCTAGCACATTCTCTGGGTAAGCACCAGCAGTTCTTTCTATACTTTTTATAGGTTTCCTTATTCTTGCAGTTACGGAGTTGTGAATTTAAAAGCAGAACTTGGCTGTTACTTCCCAAAAGTCGAGTACATTTTATTAGTCTTAAGTTTCACAACATATGTGTTTTATCCCTGTACTTACAAAATACTTAATGTAAAGTAATCCTTACAACATTTCTAAGACATTATGTCTATGCCAGTATCATTGTGGGTCATAATTAAATCCATTATTAATATCAGTAAGGCAACACAGAAAAATACCAGTGATATTCTTAAGAAGGTACATCAAGCATTTTACATTTTAAAAGAGATTAATTCCAACAGAAAAGAATTTATCATGCCAGATTCTACAAGTAACCTGAAATTTGTTTCATTTCAAAACTGTAAAAATAATCTTGGTCACATGTGCCTAGACCTGGCCTAAAGACATTTTTTTTAATCTACAGGAAATTAAATAGTGATCTCACAAAAATAAGTTTTATTTATATTTTAAATGGACTCATTGTATTTGCCCCCGGTCAGTGTATAGGTTATTGTGTAGTGTAATGGAATGGGGTATAGCAGAAGAAAAAAAGGGGGTGAAATGAGGGAACACTTTGAATTGGTAAGAAGGAAAGGCAAAATTCAAGAAGATTATATATGAAAATCCCAACTTTTCCTGGCTTGTAAAAGTGGTCCATAAAATTACATATTTACTATTCATAAAATGAATCCAAATTACAAAGTGTACTTCATTTATTAAGAAGCAAAATTGAACATCTGAAGATTTTGACGAAACCTATTGGAAGCAAATGTGAGTTTAAAAACATATGAAATTAATTTTTTATAAATCAGATTGCTCAGCAGCAGCACTGTTGACATTTTGAGCTGAACAGTTCTTACTAGAAAACTATCTTGTGTATTATAGGTAGTATAGCAGCACCCCAGCACTACATGCCAGTAACATATACACACGTGTATCTGCACACGCAAACCAACTGACAATCAAAAATATCTAAATATTGACAAATGTACTCAGGATAAGGTGGGAAGCACGAAGTCACCTCAAGTTAATGATGAACAAATGCTTTCCTCAGAAGTATGTGTCTCTATTAATATGAACTTTATAGGCCTGTCACTAACATTAATCATCAGGTTAAAATACTCTCATAATCCTTCTTAGTCTCAGCTTCCTCAACCAAATGGCAATGTCCTGAAATTCGCCATCATAAATGCAATCCTAGCCACTTATTTCCTGCAATACTGCTTTCTATCCACTGAGTGGCATGCCATTCACTGTAGGAAATCCTAAGAATAACCTTTTCAAGGACCAGGAAGAATCCATAATTAGGAAGTTTCATAATAAAAGTTAAATCACATCTCTAAACTTTAATATTCTTGTATGGCATTTCTGTAAAGTTACTTTGATAGGCACTTGATAATTGCACTGTATCAGATTATATTATAATAATGTATGACGTGTAAGACAAAATATGTGTATTTTGAATTCAACTTTTTTTAATGTTCAGGATTATCAAGGAATTAACTGCAGAGCAACAATTCCCCTCAAAATATCCATGTCATTCAGTTCAATCAATATAGTGAGATATTGGCTCCTGAGGTTTAGTGATAAACTAACCCAAATAAATATATACTAAACTCTTTAGATTTAGCAAGTATGTAATAATAGTTCTATTGACATTGTGTCCTGGAAAATATGGGTTTTCTTGTTTATTTGTTATACTGGAAATTAATATCTCTTTCTATAAATATCATTTATACCTCTAATATCAACTGTTAAACTAAAAATAGTCTCCATACACAACAAGTAGAAATTTACCTAATTAAAACCTGATGTTATCAAAGGGAATAGCTCTACTTTTCATTAATGGAAGGACTGCCAAAGCTGCAGTCATTCAGTAATGCCAAAGTTGCCAGTTGTTTGTGGTTACAATTTGTCCAGTGTGACAGGTGCCATAAAGTCATAGAATATTGGAATTTTGAAAGCTGAGTGGATGCTTTAAAAACAAAAAGTACCTTGGAGTACAAGCAACTTAAGCAAGTAAGAAATTTACTGAAAGGCTACCAGGGAATCTTATGAAAATGAAGAAGAGTTGAACAGTCAAGCCCCCAAAAGAGCAAGAAGCAGGGCATTTCTGAGGCCAGCAACAGGTGAGTATAGACTTTTCTCAGTGACAGGTAATATTGCCAACATCCCTCAACCTCTGGGTTCCCCTATTCCATACTGCCAGGGTAGACCACCTACCCTAGCATGGGAAATGTGTCCTTTCCTGGTTATGGGAGGCTGGGCCACATGATTCAGATTTTACATATCACTGTGTAACGGAGGCTATTTCCTGAGAAGAGAGGGAACCACACAGCCATCTCAAGAGGTATTTATTATAATCATTTTTCTTTATCTTGTCTACTTTAAAGTAGGAAGCTATGGCTAGAGAGAGGTACAAAGGTAGCCCATAGACTAGACAGACTAGAATTTACTATTTTGATTCAATCAGTTTCCTCTAAGTACTGGATTTTCTCCTGTTGAACACAACCTAAATACTGTACTTCTAAAGTTTTCCTTTAGAAAATCCAAAATCTCTGTGGCAATGAAAAGTCTTCCCACCAGAGAAGACCTATTAGTAATCACAAAGTTACACCATTCTGTCCTTTAACATTACCTCAGCAGATTCCATTACTTTCTCATCGTTTATTATATTTTTTAGAAGAAGAAAAGAAAACAAACAGTTTAGCACAGTTGTTGCAGAATTCTGAGATACAAATGGGCATCAGGAAGATTTATTTAAGGTGTATACACCAGCTCAGCGGACTTTGATTTCAAAATGGCTGAGCATTGAACAAAGAGAAGTTTCAGCTTTTATGCATTTTGTTGAAGGAAGTAGTTTTTCTAGTGATAACAGCTAGTGAGTTTACCAGAACAGGACAAGGGCAGACAGTTTTGTAACTTTGCCTTGAAAGAAGATAGTGTCATACAAGAACAGAGTGTCATAAACTTTGCTTACAGGACATAGTTGTTAATTTTATCTGTACCAAAATAAAGAGTTACAGCTACAGGGGAGAGGGTGGAGGTAAGGGGGGCTGCCTAAGGCGGGGAAGGACTTGTTTTTCTTTCAGTCCTGCATCCCAGGTAAAGTGTTGTTCTTCCAGCTGATTCAGGACTTCTCACCTCAGATCTGCTCTGCCTGTTCCAGAGACTTTCAATGAGAGAAAGGGATATAATGGAATCTTTCAACCCTTCCTCATCTTCCGTCTCTTCCATCTTCTGTCCTTTGCTGTCAGGCCATTAAGTGGTTTGGGGTAGGAGGATTCTAGTTGAGGGAAGAAACTACTTGGAAAGCATTGACTATACTTTTTGATTTGGGCCTATGGTTTTATTGGAGAAAATATTTTAGTTATTAGTCACTTTCCTTGTCGTCAAGACATAATACCCAACACCCACAACTTAAAGGAGGAAAGGTTAATTTCGACTTATATTTTCAGTCCAAGGGCAAAAGCGCATGGTGGAAGACCCTGACCCAGAGTAAAGCTGCTTCCATCAGGGTGGTTAGGAAGCAAAGAGAGAAGGGAGGAGCCAGGGATGAGAATATACCCTTCCTTATCACACTCGCTGTGACCCACCTCCAACCAGGCCCCACTTCAAGATAGCTGTAGCACCCCATAATCTAATCACTTTCCCAAAACCCCACCTCTGAATACATGAGGCTATCGGGGAACATTCCAAACCTAAACTGCAACCACTATTGCTATCTTTTTTTTTTTAATGGTAGGCACCCAGTCTAACTCATTCATGGGGTACACTGTGGGCTCCCCAGTCATGCTTTAAGATTTTTGTAATCCACAGTATAGCAGATTCTATCAGAGGACTAACCCTACATGCATATGGAACTCTGCATATTAGGATAAAGCATTAAATATTGTCTATCCAGACTCTCAGCAGAGTTGCCATGTGTTAAAATGGCAAATAAAACTAAAGGGAAGGTCTATTGACATGCTTCTGAAAATTTCCTTGGTGTAAAAAAAAAGCTATGGGGAATGTTTTTAAAAACAGGAGAACTTCTTATAAGTATTATGCTTATCTAAGAAGGAGATAATTTCCCAAAGTTATTTAACCTTGGAAACCTGTATTCCCCCTCTGAGCAACTGGTAGAACTAGAAATGCAGCATGGAAAATCCTGTGTAAAGCTTTCCTATCTTATTATTTCAGCTGGACTTTCAGGCTATTTACAGTGTTCATTCACTCCATAAATATGTATCTCATCTTTCAGATGGAGCTCATCACATCATGATAGCAAAGGCTTTTTCCTCCAACTCTTCAGCTATCTCTCCTTTAGGCTTGCCCAGCCATTAGCAACGTATCAAATTCTGTTCTTGGCTACACCAGAGAGTGCATTTGAGAAACTTGCTCATCTCAGAAGGTAGTGTACAACTGTGGTAAAGTAGAATATACAGTTCCATCGGGAGTCAAAGAGTCTACCTATTGTGTAACCTTATAGAAGGTAGTTGCCAAATCTTTATAACCCCGTGTCTTCGTTCTTAACAAAGGAATAACAGTGCTGTTTTACAGTGTTGTTTTCAAAATTAAGGGCTTATGCAGAGAAATTGTTTGACACAGTACCTGCTACATGACAAGAGCTTGATGAATCTTAGCTATTATTCTTCATTTATAATAACCCAGGTTTCACAGAAAGAATTTAGAAATTCCCTTCCTTCTGCTTTCTAACTACAGTACTAACATCATAGAGATTATATGGCTTTTAGAGGCATGCTGGGTAGAAGTGATTGCATTGAAGCTAGCTGTCCTGTCGTAAGTACTGACTCATCCACTTGCTAGCTGAATTACCTTAGGCAAGTTTCTCTGTTTATTTTCTCATTTTTTAAATGGCAGAAATAATGTTCTGGATCTCATAGATTTAGTGAAGGTTAAGCAATTAGTACATATAAATGACAGTAAATAAATATGATTAATCACAATTTATCTAATATCATAAAGAGATTCTGAATAATTTTCTCTTGTCATGAACAGAATTCAATGTAGACTGATTTTATGAAACATATCTACATAGGGCCAGGGATTTGGCTCAGTGTTTCCGCCATCTGCCTCGCAAGCAGAAGAACCCTAGTTCAACCCCTGGTACCCACCCCCCCAAAAAAGAAAAAAAATATCTAACATAAAAAGATTTAAAATTGCCCTCTTTGACCTAATTGAAATAATCAAAATCAGTGGGGTACCGACAGACCTAAGAAGTTTGGTAAAATAGTCTGTAGCACTTTAAGAAAAGATATGAGAAATTTTTCTTCATTGTTTTTTCTTCTAGTTTTCTGATTTTTTAAAATTCTTATTTTTTTTTTAGTGTATGCCCACATAGAAGTAGCAACAGTGGTTCTCCTAATACAGAGAGATGTCACTATTGCTTTGACTAAAGCCATGTTCTTGAGCTTTCCTAGGAGTTCCTTTTTACATTACTTCGGCTAAAAGTCATTCATATTGAAATTAACTCAGTATAGAAAAATCTTTGACAGGATCTCTGATCCTTTAAGTTCACCCAAGTTTGAAATGCCAAAGTAAAAACTGGGCTAGCCAAGCATATTCTAAATAAAGGAATGTTCCCTACCAGACCGCAGTTAGGACAGGCAACTAGGCCAACAGCTGTTGCAAATCCATAACCAGAAGAGAAGTTAGATAAAATTAGACAGGGATGTAGACACTGGCTCATTAGAGTGAGTGGTTGGCAAGTTTGGTCAATTAGATCACAACTGAGACCAAAAAGTCCAACCTAATGACCAATGAGATACGTAGTCTTCTGGTTTAAGTGGAACAAAGTCAAACGTTGTCAAGTAAAAGGTCAGGTAAGAAAAAAATCAAGCAAATAAAGCAAGAAAATACCTAAGGACAAAGGCTGGATGACTAGCTATATAAAACTGCTGATGTTAACACTTGGATTTCTCTTAGGTGAAGAGTTGCACAAAAAAGATTTGATATCCATAGATACCTTCTCACAAAAAGCTTAACTACGGAAGAAAAAAATTATAAATAAGATTATATTAAAATTTTAAATTCTGGTTATTAGAAGACACTATTAATGGAGTAAAAGACAAGTACAAAGTGGAAATATATACATATACATATATATATGTTATAGAATTCATATAATATCATATATACATAGTATACCTATATTATCTCCAACAAAGAACTCATGCAGAAAATACAAAACATATAAATCAATAAAATACAATCAATTTTTAAAAGAAAATTCAGAACAACAATGTGTAAATACCTTGACAGGCAATTCACAAAAGAGGATATCCATGGGCTGAGGACTTAGCTCAGTGGTTCTGCCGCCTGCCTCGCCAGCAAAAGGTCCAAGTTTGATCCCCGGTACCATAAAAAAAAAAAAGGAGGATATTCAGGCTGGCAGTGTAGGTCAGTACTAGAATGCATCCTTAGGATGCATAAGGCCCTGGGCTGAAAAAAATTTTAAAAAGAGATCCAAATAAGCAATAAACATATGAAGAAGTGCTCACCTTAAATAGTCATCATAGCAATGTAATTTGAGCCGGGGATTTAGCTCAGTGGTCCTGCCACCTGCCTCGCAAGCACGAGGACCCAAGTTCGATCCCCGGTAAAAAAAAAAAAAAAAAAAAAAAAGAAAGAAAGAAATGTAATTTGAAAGTGCAATAAGATAAATTCCTCAAATATCTAAAAGAGAAAAGATACAATCAAGTACTGGTGCCATGTAAAGCAAATCAAACTCCTTGCACTGTTGTTGAGAGTATAAATAGGTACAGTCACTCTTGAAAACTAGTGATATCTGCTAAAGAGGAACATTTACATATCTTCGTATCTAAAAATTTCATCCCTAAAAGTGTATATATGTTCACCATAAACAGGTCGATGTGTTCATAGCTGTATTGTTATAACAGCCCCTCACAGAAAATGACCCAGATGTTCATCAAAAGTAATATGGATGAGTAAATTGTGGTGTAGACTTACAACGTATATGTACAACATTCTAAAACTGAATGAAAAAATGGTACCTGTACCAACAGCAATGAATCTCACAAGTTTAATGTTGAAATCTATAAGGCAAATATATATAGATATCTATATATATAGAGAGAGATGAATTATACATTCTTGCATGATTTCATTAATATAGAGTTCACAACAGGTAAAACTAATCTTTGGATCTGGAAATCAGCATAGTAAGTGCTCCTGGAGGCAGGAAGAAGGATTTCATTCTGGAGCTTTGGATTCTGTTTCATGACATTGGTGTGTTCATTTTGTGAAAATTCATAGTTACATTTTTACAACTATATGTGTTTCTTTCATATATATGTTTATAATTCAATATACATGTATTTGAATTAATTCAATTTTATATTTCCTTTTTTTTTTTTTTGGTACCAGGGATCAAACTCAGGTCTTCGTGCTGGTGAGGCAGGCGACAGAACCACTGAGCTAAATCCCTGGCCCTCAATTTTATATTTCAATAAAAGGAGGGGAAATTTGATCTAAGGAATTTGCTAAGCACGTTGGGACTTGCCTGATAGGCAATCTTCTTTTTGAGATAGAGCCAGGCTGGTCTTTAACTCATTGTGTAGCCCAGGCTGGCCTCGAACTCAAGGCAGTTCTGTCTTAGACTGCCATGTGTGAGAATACAGGCATGTGCCACCACACGCAGTGTGGTAGACAATCTTGTCTGCTTAAATTTTCTGTCTATCCAGAAGAGGTCTGAGAATAACAAGGTAAATCATGGATAAGAGCCTATCTTAATTCATGTGTGTTTGTAATCCAGTTAAATGCATTGCTACGCTGTGGGCTCAGTTGGAATTTCTAGATACAAGAGCTAAACTGCAGCAAGTTTAATTCTATATTCCCCTGGTGTTTCTCTCTCAAAGAATTTCCTTCAGAGAAGATGAGGTTAATTATAATCATCCTAGAGTTCGTCTCTAGGTGCAGTAATCTAAGACTTTAAGAGAGATAGGTTGTCAATTACTTTTTTTTTTTTTTTTTAACTCAGAGAGAGCTGCTTACAAAGTAGATCAGGAGTCGCAGATTCCATATCTGTAAACTGTGTGGCCCCTCAGTTATAAGCTTTTGCCTATGACAAGGGCCTGCCTCTTCTGCTTTCAGGTAAGTAGGGTTAAGATTCTTATCAGGTGTTGCTGCTTTTACAAACATATAATTTGGGCTTCAGACATGCTTGGAAGTGCCTGTCCAGGAGGTAATATGTGTCATCCCACAAGAACTCAAGGCTGGTTGGAAACAAAGGTACCTAAATTCAGGCCCAAAATTCACTGAATGGCTGTTCTGCACTGTCTGCCAGATTTCCAGGGCAGCAAGGGTAGAGATGAGAACCTATTCACTGGAGACTGTCATTCAAGAAAACTGAAATGGCTCTAGTTTCTCATTGTTTATGGCTGAGTAGTACTCCATTTTATAGAAAAACCACATCTTTATCCAATCTCCTGTTGATGGGCATTTCCAAGTCTTAGCATTACAGACTGTGCCACTATAAACATGGGTGCACATATACCACTTTGCTATGATTTTTTTAGTTCTTTTGGAAAGATACCCAGCAGAGGGATAGCTGGGTCAAATGGGACCTCTAGTCCCAGCTCTTTGCGGTATCTCCATATTGATTTCCACAGTGGTTGCACCAGTCTGTATTCCCATCAACAATGGAGAAGGGTTCCTTTCTCCCCACAGCCCAGTCAGCATTTGTTATTAGTTGATTTCTTGATAGCAGCCCTTCTTTGTGGGGTGAGGTGGAATCTTAGTGTTGTTTTCATCTGCATCTCTTGAATGACCGATGATGTTGAATATTTTTTCATATATTTATTTGCTGCTTTTATTTCTTTGTCTGAGAAATGTCTGTTCATTTCAGATGCCCATTGTCGGACTGGGTCTTTAAATTTGGGGGTCTGATTTTTTTTTTTAGTTCTTTATATATTCTAGATAGTAGTCCTTTGTCTAAAGAGTAGCCGGTAAAATTTTTTTCCCACATTGTAGACTGTCTCTTAGCTCTGTTGGTGCATTCTCTTACAGTGCAAAACTTTTAATACAATGAGATCCCAGTTGATGATTGTGCAAGTTTTCCTGCTGCTAAGGATTTGTCCATAAAGGCTTTTCCAATGCCAATGTCTTCAAGAGTTGTACCTAATTTATTTTCCAGTAAGTTTTGCATTTCTGTTTTGACATTTAGATCTTTAATCCAGTTTAACTTTAGCTTAGTGCATGGTGAAAGATACAGGTCTAGTTTTACAGTTTGGCAAGTTGATATCCAACACCATTTATTAAAGAGGCTATCTTTCCTCCAGTGAAGATGGTTGACTCCTATGTCAAAGATGTGGTAACTGAGTAGGTCTAGTGTTGTTTCTGCATCTTGTAATCTATTCCATTGATTCTTGGGTCCATGCTGTTTTTATCACAGTGGCTCTGTAGTAGAGTTTCAAGTTGGGAATTGTGATACCCTCTGTCATGTCTCTGTTGCCTAGGATGGCTTTTGCTATTCTAGGTCTCTTATGGTTCCAAATGAATTTTTGGATTGTTTTCTCAAGTTCTGCGAAATATACTGTTGGGATTTCAATCGTGATCACATTGAATCTGTATAGCAGTTTTGGAAGTATGGCCATTTTCACTATTCTTGCTACCCAGGAGCAGGGGATGCACATGGAGGCTATACTCTTAAATGAAATAAGTAGGACACACTTGAGTAAATATTGCAGAGTTTTCTGGTGTGAAAAACTAAAAGTGTAAATCAGGTTAAAATGGTATAATTGATAGTGCGAAATAGGAAGAAAATGTTTAAAGGGAAGTGGAGGGGAAAGGAAATAAGGAAAAAATGGAGACAAAGTCTTTGTAAGTAGGGAAGGGTTAAGGGAGTGAAGGGAGGGCAGGGGTATGGGGAAAAAACAAGAACCAAGACATATCATGTAACGGTGAAAGATCCCAATAATAAATGTAATTGTATTGTTTGCTTTAAATGTACCAATAAACTCAATGGGAAAAGAAAAGAAAAGTGAAATGGCAACTAGTTCAACAGTTATAAGAAAAGATGATCACTACCATTACTGTCTACGTTGTGCTCTTGGGGATATTTGTGAGGAAATTCCAAAACGCGAGTGTGTGCATCTAATTAGCCTTATATCCAGATCAAGAATGCCTCTGATTCTCAGAAACCCTTGCTCTCGTGGCACCAGAGACATGGACAAATACTGAACAGCGCAAGAAGTGCTATAATCACAGAAAGCACAATGGATCATGGAAACTTTTGGAGGTTGAGTTACTCACCTAAACCAGTGAGTTTAAGAGAGTATGGGAAGCAGCTGGTTAAAAGCAGTGCAGTTATAACCCTGTTTTGTATAAAATGATGATTTGCCTGCCCTCCCTAGATTTGAAGCAGGAGATATCTTTTAGGAGGTTTCTATCAAATTACCTGGCAGAAAGTTTGCCACTAAATAGTGGACATTCATGCAGTTTTTAATTCATAGCATGCCCATCTTTTAGCTAAACGCAGAGACTCAGAAGTTGGCTAGGACTTAGTCTACAAGTATTACAAAAATGTCTTCTAAAAAGCCTAAGCCCAAGTCTATGAAGTAGTACAATTTCTGTCTACGGCAAGTGAAAAAAAAGGTCTTTCAAGTAAGAAAGCCATTATCAAGTAAGGCAGCCATTGTCTGATGGGCTGTTCTGTAGGGCATTCTACTTTTCATGCTCCTGTTTATGTATCTAATCACAGGAGATTGGACCCACAAACTCTATACTTTCCTTCCCCCAGTATCATATTAGGAGATTTCAAAGGCCCACGGCTACATCTCTTGGCACATTGTGGACCTCTCTGGTCCATGACACATGTGTCTACCAAAGGCTAGGCTCAGAAAGCATGTAATCTTTTGTCTTCCTCAGAATGCTGAAGGGCTTGAGGATTTCCACTGGTATCCAGCCAATCACAATGTTTAGTACATGGGAATGGGGGATGAGGAAAATGAGATCTTTCTGCCAGCTTCTGCAATACCTCAGATGTATGGTATCCTTCCACAACCACCTTCCCACAAAGCCCTCAAATGAGCCACTACTCAGACCCAAAAACTAGCATAGAGTTCAGAGAAAGAATGGCATGGTGCAGAGCTAGTGTTGCACAATAGTTCAGCATATTGGATCTTTGTGAATAATGAGAGATAGTTACAGAGATGGGACTCTGTGTCTTTATAAGAAGTCTCACATGTTGTAGAGTCAAGAAACGTAGCACTTTTCCTCACCAACATAAGGTCATGGCTGACATTCCTATAACAACATATGTTAACAAGAGAAATGCGTAACAAATTTAATCAGAAGTTTATTATAAAGGTTTCAGCAACAAAGACCCAAGGAAAACTGTCTGTTTTTATGCTTATGTTTGATGAAAAATGGTCAGTCATGTAGAAATGTGATTGAACCAAAGAGTGTGATGTAGTGGTAATAGACTGCTAGGGGAAACCAACAATGCCTGTCCAGATTCTTCTTTGCCTCTCTTTTGTAGCACTGCTTCTTCCAGGGTATTGGCAGAATTCCTTCGGAATGGGACTAAAGACAGAAGGGAGAAGAGTGAGCTTTTCAGGTTTTATGGCTTGGTTTGAGGGAGAGAGGTTCAGTTTCTATAACTAGCCTTGAGGAAGAGAACTCACAGTTTCTGTAACCCACCTTGGGAACTAAAAAAGGGAAAAGACAGAAAGGTAAGAAAAAGTCAGAGAGATCTTAGTTTCAAGGCCTTGCTATCTCCTGTACCTCAATGGACTCTGTATGCCAAAGTGCCATACTTTGTGGTGTCATATTTTGATCCCAAACAACATTAAACCACTGGATCTGATAACCATCTGGCCTTTTGTTTGTTCACTTTCTCTGGCTTTAATCCCAGATGTGACAATGAGCTGTGATTCTTACATTGCATTTGCGTTTTGTAATTTTCATTGTGCTACCCTAGAAACTGATCCTAGGCAAAACACCCAAAGCTATTTGTACTTAGTTTTTGGCATCCTCCCCATTCTAACCTGATACATTACTCCTTTCCTCTTCTTTGTTTTATTTTTAATATGCTTGCCTTGACAGTAGCAGCTCTTCAAGACTTCACTCTGCTATGTAACTGGGGTGGGGGAGATCATTCACATTTTATTCTACGTTCAAGGATTTCTAGGTTCTGGTTGGAGAATCCTTGGGTGTATACAAGACAGAGAAGAATAAACTGCCAGAATGAATTCAGTAATAAAACTTCTCAATAATATTAATGTCTTGGTAGGACTAAGGGGAAACGATTTAACCTTATGCTATATAAGCATTTTCTGTTCCTCAATTTTTTTAATATTAGCCAAGTTTTTTGCTCTTTTAAGTTAAAAAAAATCTATCATTGTTCTTGTGAAGAAGTCGTATTTTTCACAGAGCTATGCCTTTGATACTTGATTTGAATTTGGTCAAGGTGTTTAGCTTGACAAACTCCAAAAACTGCAGCTCATCGGCACCAACCTATAACTCTTATGAGGCTTATAATGAGCATTTGAGAGAAGCATCAGTATAGCACTAAAATTCTGATAGGGCAGCATTTCATCAGCAAACAAAACCCATCTACTGAAAAATTAATACCACTGCTCACTATTTCTTAGATTAAGTTTAAGTGCTTAGATTGTAGATTAAACTAGTAGCAAAGAAGGTCTGAACTTCATTTAGAATAGTGAACCATCTAAGGAAATTACTAAAATACTAGTGAAAACCTTTCAGACAAAAAGTGTCCTAAATCCACTGTAAGCTGAATAAGGACATTTTGGTGTTATGAAACGGTTCATCTCAAGTTTTCTACCTCCAACTCTCTACAATGCCACTTCACATCCCAACCAGGATCCGAGGCTGAGATTCTAAGAATGTTTTTCTAACTTTAAAAAGAGATGTGCCTCACAAGAGCAAGGGCCCTAGTTCAACCCCCATTACCAAATAAATAAATAAATACATACATACAAACATAAAAACAGAGATGTGGAGAGGATTAAGAGTGGAAATGAAATACACCTTTGTTTTTTGCTTTTGAAAGGAACTTATTGTCCCTGCATGTTGTGCTGCTGCTCATTTAACCTATTTGGGGGTAGGTAGGAGGGGGCCATGTGAAGTGAGCATCTGACTGTTAAGGCCTCAATCATCCTCATTATTTTCAGGATAGTTAATCTTTTCAGCTCCGTAAATGAACTGTGAATTACAAGAGTCTCTCAAATCAAAAAGAGGAACTCGGTAAAAGATCCCAGAGGGAGTAAGGGTTCCGGCCAAGAAGAAAGATGTGTTCCTGGGCAAGCTGTGACATAGACAGGTGTGTGGCAGACAGTCTCCAGGGAAGATGTCTCCAACGCTAAGGCTGTATCACCAGAGGGGATAGCCAAATTAGAAACTAATTAGCAAAAGTGCTGAGTGCCAGCCACCTCAGGCAGAAAGAACTAAGGGAGACCCCGGAATGGTATGAACACCCAAGAACAGTGACTGGGAAGTTCAGCCTGGAAGTGAGCTGAAGTTTATCAAAATACTTGTCTAGATCATTCCAGTAGAACAATTTCACTTCCTCATTGGAAAATTCAAATTAGTTTTTCCAACTTCACACTGCCTGTAGGTCTTTTAAAGATTATTAGTGCAAAATTTTAACGTTTTGGGTCATTCCTACTTATACGCGAGAGGATGGAATTGTTGAGCTGGGCTTCTGTGAAGAGATCCTTGCAGTGGATAGGAACAGTAGATTTGAAATCAGAAGTCCAGTTATTAACTAGGGAATTCTTCTGGGATCAGCCGTTTAATACTTAAAAGTATAGGTTAAAATTACTAGTTTCATTTATCTCACCATATGTTATGAAAATCAAGTTATATATTTCTGTCATATATCTTGATTAAACATAAAGCTTTATACAAACACAACTTATCTGTTAAAATCCTCTGTGAGCTGGACACGGTGGTGGGTGCCTGACATCCCAGCACTCTGGGGTCTGAGGCAAGAGGATAGAAAGTTTGAACCTAGGCTGGGCAAAGTTAACAAGGCCCTGTTTGAAAACAAAAAATAAAAAGGGATGGGGACACAGGTTAGTGCAAAGGCCCTAAACTTAATCCTCAGTGCCACCATAAAAACAAAAAGAAAATTTGAAACTCCGCTGCGGAAGACAACCATCGGTCAGTCATGATAAGGCACAGAACAGAAGAAGTGCAGCCAGCTTACTGAGTTATTTTCTAATTTCTGTACATAGAATATCTTTTGCTACCAGACTTCAAATTTTTGAGGGTGAAAGCTAAGTCTCA
The DNA here is from genome assembly GCF_012274545.1 of Fukomys damarensis. Lineage (NCBI taxonomy): Eukaryota > Metazoa > Chordata > Mammalia > Rodentia > Bathyergidae > Fukomys > Fukomys damarensis. The sequence goes on along the minus strand of NW_022900948.1, from coordinate 23,063,150 downwards.
GGCTATTTCATGCATCACAGAGAGCACAGACATCATCCTGAAGGGGTAATCGTTGCCCGCAAATATTTGCTGAACTGTACCTCCTAGCTGCAGCTTCCAAAGGTATGGATTGACCAGGCAAGAGGATGAATGTAACAGAGAAAACCAGCACTGTCATTGAGGACCTTGCTGTTTCTGCCACGCCGCCTTCTCAGTCCTAAACACAGCCGCTTCTGGGTACTCTAAACTGTCAAGAGCCCCACAGGCTTCCCAAAGGAGCATTTTGTGCAGCCGAACACAGGACCAACATTCGTCTTGTACTTTTGGGGGGTAGCTTACTGACAAAGTCATTGTCCCTCTCTTCCTGGCCTCAGCCCTCTGCAGATCTTGTTATGCTGTTTAGGTTCATGAAGTACAAATTAGCATAATCCGATTAGATTAGCTACTGAGGGGGCAGCTTTGGCCTGAAAAGCAGAGAGAAGAAAAGTGTCTCACAAAGAGGGGAGCCTGGAAGGGGGGCAAAGAGGGGTGACAATTGCTCCTGTGCTGTGGCCCTGAATGCTTGCACCTGCACAAGCCCTCTTGTAAATAAGGACTCTCAGATGGTATTAAAGGGCACTGAGGAGTCCGGGAGCTTGGAAAAGTAAGCATGGGGAATAGAAAGCCAAGACAGCAGCTCTGCATCCCATTAATTGACTTATCTGCATTGGCAAAGCCAAGCTGCTGACAGAAGGTCCATTTGATTCCTACTCAGCACTGAGAGTGGTCAGCCCAGTAAGCTGCCATATTGAGATAATGTCTTAGGATCTCTGCAAGAGACTGATAAGGGGCTTATTCATGGGAAACAAAGTCCATTGGATCCCTGATATCAGTGTCTTCTGAATCGGCCTTCTGTATCGTCCCTTTATTTCTGGAAAAGGAAAAAAATAAATAAAAGCTAGGTGGTAGTATTTATTTTAGCCTTTGGGTAATTGGAACTTAAAACCACAAAGACAAAGCCAACAATCAACTGATAAGGTTTTGACGGAGTGCACCTTTCTCTATTACAGAGAGTGTGTGGGTATAATTGAAGTTTTATTAGTTTGAAAAATAAGAAACTCTAACTTATGCATGGAGTAAGTATTGAGCTCCAAGCAAATGATTTCTTTTTTACCATTTTTAAGGGGAAGAGAAATTTTTTCCTCCCCAAAATATGAAGAAGTCCCAAGACCCACTTGCTAGGAACCGAACATCAAATGCATGGATTTTCAGAGTCCTTGGGGAATATCTTAGTGTGTCTGACACTACGGCACTAACTTTTGGCTAATTTTTCCTTTACCAAAATGCTTGTCATAAAAAAAAAAATCCAAATCACCAACAAAATTACTCTGTGCTGTTTATTTTAAATTATCTTCCATCACTGAGTGCCAGCAATGAGTATTTCTTTCACAGGAAGTTTCTATTCTTGAAGGAAGAAGAAACAGTCTAAGAAATTTGACCTCTGTTGAAAGTAAACCTGCATTCAGAGCCTCACCTTCCTGTTTTGTACCTGGGTGACCTCAAGTCGTCTGTTAGATTCTTTTAAACCACAATTTTCCCAAACTGTATGCTGACGCATATATGTCCATTAAATAGTTGTTGAAGATGTTTGTAAAACCTCTGGCTTATCACAGACACACAACAAGTTTTAATAACCCTTATTTATACTTTGAATTCCTTCTCAACCAAAACCTGCCATATTCAGATACTGTCATGTATCCAACAGGGTAGATTAAGATATTTAAGCATCAAGGTTTTTAGTCCCAAGAGTCACCTTTTCTGCACTGTATCTTCCCTTTTGTTTTACCAGTATGTTTATCCTTACCAATTTTTGTAAGGATAAAGCATTTTTCCTCCAGGAGCCTAGAGTATATAGTTTCTCAGAGAGGAGAACAGAAATGCTGCAAGTTGTTTTCAGATGTCTTCAAGCCTGGGGAAGAAGTTAATCAGGAGAACAGAGAGGAAAATAATGTCCACCTGCCAGAAGCCAAGTTGAGCTTGTAGAATACCGAAAGAATGAGACTGGCATCTCAAAGCCTCCTACCCAGAACAAATGGTAAAAAGAAAGCCAGGAAAAGGCTTGGGAAGCTTTGTAGCTCTGGCTGTTCTGCTTTCTCTCAGACTTTGGGTTAAAAACATGGTATTTCATGTATCCTCTTACACTGAGTGGCTGGATGGCATTAAAAGGAAGTGATGCAAGGTGTCTTTAGTCAGACCAGGCCCTCTGGGTTTACAAATTAATTTTGTGGGGCTGGGGATTCAGCTCAGTGGTTCCACTGCCTGCATCGAAAGCACGAGGACCTAAGTTTGATCCCTGGTACTAGAAAAAAAAAAAAAAACTAAAAACTAAAACCAAATAAATTTTGTGCCTCCCCACAGATTTTAGTAACTTTTTTTTGTAAAAAGTGAGACTTTTTCACCATGGTCCAAAAAGTAGAAGATAACTACATATCAAAATAAAATTACACCATTACCAACTAAGATTGATCTGAACAATGGAAGGAAATACATTAGTGTTATATACTACTTATCAATCTCAATAGATATCAAAGAACTTCTCCTTAAACTTTATTGCCGGTCTAACTTGGGGGAGGGGTCGGTGAGAACTCTGCCCTGGTGCTTTATGTCCCAGGAGGCTGAGCTACACACGCCTCACCTTCCATCAAGCCTCCCTCCCTCCGGCTTTTGACTGCGTTTGGCTAATGGAAGGCCGTGGCTGGACAGAGGGTAAGAGGCCCAAGAGGTCAGGGTACTTATCCCCCCATCCCTGCAACCCAGTTCCTGTCATGCCCTCTTCCATGGCCTCACATTTGCTGGATTCCAGTAACACCGGGGATCACAGGAGGCTTTGGGCCACCTTGGCTCAGCTGTTCCATTCTGTTCCCCACTCTCTGTACAATTGTTCATCTCTATATCTTATGTTTTGGCTTCTTGAGACAGGGTCTCAAAGCCCAGGCTGGCTTAGCAATCCTCCTGCCTCAGCCTCCCAAGCGCTGAGAAAACAGGTCTGCGCCACCTTGCCCAGCAACGTCTTTTTTTTTTTTTTTTTTTTTTTTTTTGCTTCTGTTTTCTCTTCCACCCTTCTGTGGATATTTGTTTTCCTTCCAGCCTGAGGGTTGTGTTCTCTTAGCTTCACCAGCTTCACCTTCATGAGGGCAGAGGGTGGTAATCTATCTCAGAACCCAGTGGGCCCAGGTCTTCCTTGTATCAGTTTGAAGCCCCTCTTTATTAGAGCCAAATAGAGAGTTTGGTGAGGGAGTTAGTTTTTCAATTTGAATTTATTTTAAATATTTAACTTTCAACCTATTAAAAAGGATTTCTTGGTAAAGGATCAAAGATTTTCAGCATCATCCTCTTCCTCCAATTTCTTGCATCAGAAGCCTCACAGATGAGGACTCATAGCAATATTTTACTTTATTTTGTTTTATTCATTTTTTTTTCCTGGTACTGGGGATCAAACTCAGGAGCCTGTGCTTACAAGGCAGGCGCAATACCACTGAGCTAAATCCCCAGCCCAAGATTTTAAAGTGAATCTTAAAGGACAAAAGCCTTAGCATAAAGAATTTTTAACTATGATTCAAAGTATAGAACCATAAAATTGATGTTATCTACATTAATTAAATTCTTATATATGGCAAATGAAAACTATAAACACTATAAACAAAACTAAAAAATACTACTGGGAAATATAACTCACATTACAGAAAAAGGGTTAATTTCATCTATAAAGAGGTTTAGAAATTGGAAAGAAAAAATCAACTTAATGGGAAAAATAGCAAAAGACATCTAACAGTCTGCAGAAACAAATGCAAATGACCCATGAACATACTATAAGGTTCACTCATAGTAGAAAAGAAAAAAATGCAAATTAAAACCACACTGAGATAACATTTTCACCTATCAGATTGGCAAGTTCCTAGCAACTGTCAGCACGCTCTGGGTGAATTTGTGCATAAGTAAGAATGCCTATGTTGCTGCTGAGAGTGCATTATCCTACAGATGTGCAGTACCTGATAGTCTGGGGAAGCAAGTGTGCTGAAGTGTAGTCAGTGTCACATGGCAAACACCCCAAGTATCCATCCCTCCGTGAGACATTGACTATAGTACATCTCCATGAGGTAATACATCCAGGTGCTAAAGAGGAGAAGAAAGTCCTCTCTGACTTAGGAAGATCTCTAGAATATAGTGTTCAGAGAAAAAAAACAAAAACAGGTATTAAAAGGAAAAAAATGAGAATGTATAGTTATACTTGCATGAAGAATCACTGATAAAAAGGTGTGCAAGAGCCAGAAGCAAGTCTTTTCCATTTATGTCAAAATGAATGGAATTTTTTGTTTGTTCTTTTCTCTTTTTTTTTTAATTTTAGTTTTTTGTTTTTGTTTTTGGTACCAGGGATCAAACTCTGGTCCTTGCGCTTACAAGGCAGGAGCCAGAACCACTGAGCTAAATCCCCAGCCCCTGTTCTTTTCTTTTTTTGCTCTGGGGATCAAACCCAGGACCTCATGCATGGAGAATGCACTCTACCATTGAGCTTTACCCTGGCCCCAGTAGAACTTTGATTCTTAGACCTCATAGGTGAATAATCTAATCAAAAATATTTTTAAAAGAAAAAAATTTACTTTTTAATCCTACTTTTGCTCTCCTTTGTTCTCTTTAACAGCCTTGGAAAATAACTTTCTGATCCATATTTTCTGGGTATATCATTTTCCTTTATTATCTCAATATTTCAAACAATATCACTTCTGAAATACAAAAAGTAGAGGCTTCTTTGCTTTTTGTTATGTTTTTGAGACAAAGGCTCACTGTGTTGCTCAAGGGGGCCTCTTTCCAAATTGAGAATTCATGCCGCGCCCAGTGGAGCGGGGAGAGCCTACACAAGCCAGTGCCTGGTGCAACTGTGTCCTCACAGATGCACTCTACATAGATGGAAAGAGAACATGCAGCGTGGACATACAGTAAGTATGTACATACAGTAAGTATGTCGACGGACACACAGGCACATACACCACAATGATAAATTAAATCTTGATTTATTTATCAAGAGATTAAAAAAAATAAACACACTGAAGTCACCCGGGTCTAGGAGCAGATCCAAGCCGTCTAAGCATAGTACTCCTCTTCCACCAGATGCTCAGTGGCACTGAGACCCTCTGCGTGGTAGTCTTGCTGAATCTAAGAGGTTTTAATTCTACAAAAACTCTCAAATATACAAAGAGAATGAGAATGCAATCCCATACCTAGCTGGGAACACTGTTCTTTTCTTTATACCCTCCCTCCTTCCCACCTCCAGAGAAGCTAAAACCAGAAGGACAGTAGGGAGGAGCCAGGGTGGGGGTCAAGCCGGACAAGAGCTGAGACAGGCTTTGCAATTGGCCTAAATTGGCCTGCATACCAGTGTGAACAGATTGAGCAAGGTGTGGTTGATGGCAGTGATGAAAAAATGCAGAACTCTCAGGCTGCACCCCGCCAAGTTCAGACCACAGATCTACCCAGCTGCACCCACAGTGTTCACATTCAGTAGACAGTTCACTCACCGAGTCTCACTGGTACTAACCCCAGCCTGGTGCTTCTGAACAAGGGGCTTTGTTTTCCCAAGAGTGTTCCTTCGTAGTGTACCTGGTCCATGAGGTGGTATTAAAGTTGCAAAGAATTAAAAACCCTGATGCAAATAAACATTCTGTGAAAAGCCACTCTGGCTTGATTCTATATAATGCAGTGATTTTAAGTAAAAACAACTGCAAGCCAGATTCTAGCTCTGCAGTGGAAACATGGACAAGTTAGATACCCTTCAACCCTTCAGTTTCCTCATCTGTGAAATGGGAGCAATAGTAATATAACATATCCATGTAGTGTTGCTATGAAGATTAGATGAGCTACATATTAGAAGTTCTTGGCAGATAGTAAACACTTAGTCACCTTTACTCTTACTATTATTTTATGTATATTGTAAAATATTATGAAATTCATGTACATAATTATTTTATGTGTATAGTCCCTCCTCCTCAAGAGATAAGATCTTGCACTGTGGCCAGGCTGGCCTTGAACTCCTAGGCTCAAGTGATTGTCCTGTCTCAGCCCTCCGAGTAGCTGTGACTGCAGGCACATGCCGCAATACCTGGGTCATGTGCATAATTCTTTAACCATAATTCTGAATATTTTATTATGCTGTTTCTAGAAGGCTAATTACATAGTCTCAAGAATATTGTAGAAGCCTGACTGAACCAGAGCGACTCCATGTTGACCAGCAAACGACCTAGAGACTGTCGCTCCCCCCCATCCCTTATAGGATAACTAATGATTAATTGTGAATTGTTAGGTGGCTGTTTTGGAGTAACTGGGAAACTAGGTGGAAACTGTAGTGAACACAGAGACCCAACGCAGGTCACGCCACTCCTTGCATGCCTGTAGTCTGAATGTTCTGAACTTTATGATGATCTAGGTTGTAAATGGAACAATGGATAATCACTGTGCTGATCATTAGTACGTGACGACCACTAGCTCAGATCAACTGACTCTTTGCCTTTGTCCTCTTCCTGTAAGTTTTAAGTGTAAACCCCCCTTCAGCCCTATATAAAATGGCCTCTGTTTCTGAGCTAGCCGCCTCTCTGAGCTACTTGGCTTGGGGAGTGTCGTCTGGCCAGACTAATAAAGTTCTATTTGCCAACTTGCCTGGTGTGTTCCTTCCTGGGTGACTCTCGCTGTGCGACTAGCTCCTGGAGCCTCGCTGAGCTTCTGAGCCCAGCATCATGGAAGCCTCTTGGCTGTTCATACTCCAGGAGTAAAAGTGAGACTTAAGTCTTACAATATGAACATATTTACTACATCATACTACATTTTTATAGTTACCCAGCAAAGACAATTCAACAGTATCTTTCATTAGTCTCCCAGGGAATTGCTAAGCTCTGGGAATTAAATTCTTAGAACAAATACTACTTGATAGATTACAAACCTAACTAAGGCATATATAAAAATCTAGTGCTCTTCAAAATTTCTTTGTGATAGGCCATTAGCAAGAAAGAGAAAATAAGACGAAGCATCTCTCTGTTTCTGGTTAGCTTTGGGGCACACAGAGTGGACATGTGGTTCAGGAGACCTTGCCCAAACCCTCCTATAATCCTCAGCAACATCCATTCTTCAGTATTCCTTTCTAACACCTGCTTTAAATCCCTCATTTTCCCCTGGACTGTCAGATCCCCTCCATGCCCCTGACCTTTTATCTAAGGATGTGACTTTTGACTGACCTTTGGCCCCTGGGTCAGCAGTTAAGCCGTCCTTTCTCCAGAATCCCTTCAGCTTTTGCCTCTTTAAGGACAAAGCCAGTCATGCCTAACTTGTATACAGTTTGGCCATCTCAAACCATTTTTAGGTGATGAAATTTCATAAGACAGGTGCTTCAAGGGTATCCTTGAATAGGAATTATGAGAAACAAGCTTTTTTTTTTTTTGGTACCGGGGATCGAACTCGGGTCCTTGTGCTTTTGAGGCAGGCATCGGAACCACTGAGCCAAATCTCCAGCCCAAGAAAAAAGCTTTTAAGAAGAGCATTAGACACTGGGTTTCTCTGGACAGCTCTCCCAGTTCAAACTTCATTTTAACATCATTTTAAAAAGAAGCCAATCATGGTAGAGCTTCACATTTTGAAAATGGGGGCCATTTGCAGGGCTGTGATGAAAATTACATGTTAGAATCTGTCACTGTCACCAAGCCTGGTGGCTATAATCCCAACACTGGTGAGCAAGGGCAGGAGGATTGCAAGTTCAAGCTGCTTAGAAATTTAATGAGACCCTTTTTAAAAAAATTAAATCTGGGGATTAAAGCTCAGTGCAGAGGCCCTGGGTTCAATTCCCAACATTGCAAAAGAAAGAAAAGAAAAAAAAATGAAAGAAACTGTCACTGTTCTTAAATTGATTTTAGCTTTTTAGGGGAAACAGAATATACAATGGTATCTACAGTACAAGGTAGAAGAAATGAGGTTGTAAGTTAGATAAGGAAATTCCAGGAGATAGAGAATAACGCAAAGAGTAGAAATCTAAGAGTACTTATGGAAGAGACATTGTTTAAGATAAGTCATAAAGGACTTTAGCAAATGGAATTTAGCACACAGCTGGAAGGATAAGGAGAACCAATGAAAATGGGAACATTCATCCAAGCATTTGAAATCACCAAAGTCAAGTCAGAAGTGAAAATAGTAGCAGGTTTTGGGATCAGCAAGGGAAGCACTTTCATCGGCGTGTGCAACACACGTGGAGATTGTGGAAGGGAAGGGAAGAGGACATCAGGGCCAGGCTGCAGAAGGCCTGGTTTGCCGGGGAATGGTGTTTGTCCGAAGGCTTGGTAGCAGGGAAATGATCTGACTACAGCTATGATTTGGAAATTAGGACAATTAGGAAACCGTGGGAAAGGTAAGTGCAGTGGGTTGGGGTAGGAGGAAAGACATCTTTTTTTTTCCCTAAAGACAGTGGGAATTCAGAGTGTCAGAGTCAGAATAATGATAGAAAAGGGTTGATATGCTTAGTAAATTTATGACATCATATGAAAAGAATGATTCCTTTTATTAAATAATTTATTTGCAATAAGTTAACAGTTAAATAGCAAATTGTAATGGCTAAAAACTCATTACATCAGCAAATAAAATCTTTGGTTGATACATACTAATCACATTCTACAAAGCACCATAATTCTATTTCAATAAGAAGATTACTGAACACTTTGGAAAGGAGGTGACCATAATGATAAGGCATCTGTTCACTTTTTAATCCTTTGATGGCTGAACAGGGTTGTGGCAAGGCAGGATGCAAGGCAGGAGACATGGCTCTGTGTTCTGAGTTTCCAATGACTGCCTTTGTCACCTTTGGAAAATAACTTCAAAACCTGCAGGACCTGCTTTTTCCTCTGTAAAATGAGAAAGTGAAACTAATCAAACTGATCAGTGGACCTATTTATACCTGGTTCCTGGAAGTTTCCAGTGGTGCCCATAGCACACCAAATTCCTAACTTTTGTTCAAGTAACAGAGAAGCATAGGCTAGGTGATTTAAAACTATGTCTAGAATTTTCTTTTGGGCTCAGATGGCCCATAAATAGATGTGCCATCAGTGATAAACTATAATTTTGTTGTTGTTTGCAGTACTGAGGATCGAACTCAGCTGGGCCTCACACGTAGTAGGCAAGGGCTCCCCCACTGAACTACCACCTCAGCCTAACCGCAAATCCACAGATAGCCCATTTGCTTTTTGTTTGAGACAAAGAGTCTCACTATACAGTCCAAACTGACCTTGAATTTACTATGTTGTTCAAACTGACCAAAACTTGTGATTCTCTGCACCAGCCTGGGGAATGGCTGAAATTACAGGCAGGTGGCTGAACTATAAATGCCTTTTTGTTTTTTGTTTTTGAGGCAAAGTTTTGCTATGTAGTCAAGGCTGGTCTTGAACTTTTGTAGCCCAGGTTGACCTCAAACTCACAGTGATCAAAGTCCAAGTGCTAGGGTTACAGGCATGCACCACCATGCCTGGCTAAACCATAAATTCTTATTACTGCAATTATAAAGTGTTAAGTATAGACATCAAAGAGTATGCTAGAGTGCTTTTTGAATTAGTTTCCAATCTCCTAGATACCTTACTAAGGTTTTGGTCCACTTGTGATTATAATTATTTCTAACACTGTACTACAGTTTGAAATATAAAAATCCAAGGTGACAAAGTACATACTTTAAGAGGTGAATTACAAAGAGTAATAATGTATAGGTTTATTCACTTATTAAGGAATTTCCTGCAAAGTTTCTTTAATTATCATCTTCATAAAGTTAATGACAGCACAATCTCCTCATCTTTTCAGGATCCCTCCATTACACATCTGTGGAAAGGTCTTCTTTGTGTATCCAGACCGGAACATGAACTTATTCTGGGTAGAGCAGAAAACGCTGTATTTGGGTACACAGGTGCTTTGTGTTTTTCTTGGCAACATGTTAAAATAAAGCTAATATAAAAATACTGTCAAAAGTGTTATTTTAGCCAGGGATTTAGCTCAATGGTTCGGTGGCCTGCCTTGCAAGCGCAAGGACCCGAGTTCAATCCCTGGTACCACCCTTCAAAAAAAGTGTTAATTTAGTTTAATGCCAGATGAGAGTAGATAATACTTAACTGATAACTGTCATCGAAACTGTAAAATGCCTCACCACCTGATAGTTTGAGGACAAGCTTGAATCCACTCAAACTGTTGAGAAAGACATGCATATTCAGGGGAAAATTCCTGTTCTCTGTGTTTATGAGTTTCCCTGAGTTATATGAGGTCCATGGGGAAGTTCACCAAATGCAGGTTAAATAAGGGACCCAGAAGAAAGCCCTGTGTTGTAAGTCCAGAGGCTATTTAGACTCGAATGCCCTGATAACCTTGCTATCAGTGGGAGTGAGATTATGAAAGACTCACCCAGTTTTTGTCTCATCACCAAACCAGGAAGGCTCATTCATAAATAAAACACCTTCTTTCTAAAGTAGAAGGAAATTTAAATTCCTCTATTATGCATGCAGTGGAAATTCCTAACCGCAAATCCACAGATAGCCCACTTGGGCTTCAGAAGATTTTAAAACCAATGTACCCTCAAGAACTTTGGGGAAATAGAATGTCCTCGAGATAATTAAATGGTATTATTTGTATTCTGGGCTCAATTAAGAGATTTATCAAGATCAGGATGGTGTGTGACACTGTGTGCAGCAAGGGTACATGCTGTTTCAATGACTTACTGGGTTATAATTCCAGCATAAGATTAAACTAATGCTCTACAAGAGAGAGGCAAATTCCAAATTCTTTAGTTCACTAGAGTCTGGTATTACATTTCTATTGTGTATACTAATTTTTTTTTGTTTAAACTGGGTTATTAAATAACCATTAAATGGTAATGTTTGAATTTTGTATAGTTAAAATTGACTTCTGCAGGTCTTAACTCATTGGAACTCAGGCTGAGTTAAAAGTTAAAAAGAAACTAAGGTGACTGCTGACTTATTTTAGCTAATTTTTCTATAAGAAAACTATGAACTCTGATAAATTGTCAAGTCTTTTCCTTTCACAAATGCAATGTACTATTTGGCTTTAGAGTTAATGTGTATAAATGGCTCCCTGCAAGTAAACACCTCACATTTCCATAGGAGGAAGAATGTAATCCCATTCCTCAGAGGGACTTTCTCCACCGATTTTCCCACACATCTTTCAGGTTGGTTTCTGTGGGGCTGTCTTTTCACTCATAAATCTTAAGATTTATTTTGTTTGCCTTTGATCAAATAGACTCATTTTTCAAAACAAATTTTTAAATATGTTCTGAGAAAAACATACTCTGCTTATTCACCTGAGAGCCATAATGAGAAAACTCCTTTCTTATGACTGAAAACAATGATTAAAACAGTAAGTTTATGAACCTATGATTTTTTTTTTTTGCAAATGTCTTATGCAGAACCTGGATTTATAAAATAGGAGGAGCAGAATGTTCTGTCTGAAGTCTCAGCCGTGGATGGACCCAGGGCGACGCTCTTAATAGGCTCTTTTCAGCTCCTGCAGCTGTCCCTGAACCATCTCCCATGAAGCCCAAATCTGTGCCTCACAAGCTATTCATCAAGTTGACTGTGGAACATGCAAAGGCTGTCTTCAGCCAGTGACTTCTGAACAAGTGCTGGGGTTGGGGGTGCTGCCAGAGCCACTCTACGGAAGCTGCTGGCTTGGGCCAGGTGAAGAAACCCCGTAGTCACTGAGCGCCACGCCACCCTCCAGGCCTGGCAGGTGAGGTCCTTGGGGGAAGAGCCCCAGAATGTTTCCTCCCTGAGCAGCCACTCCCGTTTGCTGCAAGGTTTGCTCCCCCAAGATCTTGACCAAGAAGTTGATGTACCTCATTGCCAGGCGAAGTGTTTCATTCTTGCTTAGCTTTTTGTCTGGAGGGTGAGTGGGGATGAGCTTCCTCAACTTGGCAAAGGCACTGTTGACATTCTGCTGCCTCCACCTCTCCCTGGTGTTCGTGAAGATCTTCCTGGTCATGGCTGTTTCTGAGATGGGAAAGAGAAAGGCCCCTGTAGGGCCAAGACCTTGTAAGAGGTCTGGATGGTATCACATGTCCTGCCAAGGACTGGCAATGGTAGGTTTTATCAAATGAGATTTTTAGGAAATTCACTTCTTGTTTTCTGGCTTTTCGAATCTTTCTTCTAATAAGAAGGGAGAAGGTAAGAATAAGGCCCTTCAGACTTTTTCTCCCTAGCTGTTTTTTGTTTGTTTATTTTTAGACAGGATCTGCTCTGTAGTTCATGTTATGCTTGAGCTCACTATGTAGCCCATGCAGACCTCAAACTCGTGGCAATCCTTGTGCCTCAGCTTCCCAAGTACTAGGATTACAGGCATGCGCCACACAACCGGCTCCCTAGCTGTTTTGAAGTCTTCAGACACAAGGCTACTTCATCCCATTAACCCAATTACTTTCTGTATAACCAATTATTCCTAATCAATTAGAATCAGGTACAGTATAAAATTGTGCAAGTACGTTAATAAAAGATATATTTAGCTCCTAGAAAGCTGAAACAAATCAACAGAATATTATGGATTTTTTTTTTTTTTTTT
>NW_022900948.1:23045843-23050468 GCF_012274545.1 Fukomys damarensis | reverse complement strand
GGTTTTTTTTTTTTTTTTTGGTCCTGGAGATTGAGCCCAGGGCCTTTGTAGTGAGCACCCTGATACCACGACTTTCTTTTGAGGGGGTGCTTTTTTGAGCTAGGATCTCACTTTTGTAGTTCAGGTTGGTCTTGAACTCATTATGTAGCCCAGGCTGGCCTCAAAATGACAGCAATTGTCCTGCCTCCACCTTCTAAGTGCCAAGATTGTAGGGATGCACCAACCATGCCTGGTCCTCGATAGAGTTCCCTGCTAGATAAAATGGACCTAACCCCACATCCTAAATGGCTCTTTCTGGCAAAAATCACTCCGGGGAAACAATGACCCCAACTTTCCCACCACAAAGCTCTCCCACCTCTAGTCCATCCTACCGGGAAATCCAAACCTGCCAATGGATTTAAACTCACCTCTGGCTGCCGGCAAACATCTACCTCCACCATGCCCACCTCCCATGACCCCTTGCCCACATAAAACCTCACCCAGCCAGCCCTTGCCTCACTTCTCTCGTCATTGTTCAAGACAGCCCGGCACCCTGTCCTCCACACCCTGTCCCCCTAATAAGTCTGGTTTCAGGTGTTCATGTCTGCGGCTCAATTCCTATCCTTTCAGAGGACCCATTTTTATATTTTTTATTTTGAGACAAAATCTCACTAAGTTGCCCAAGTGGGACTCAAACTTGCAATCCTCCTGCTTCAGCTTTCCAGAGTGCTGGGATTACAACCATGCACCATTGTCCCCAGTTTACAGTAGATTCCTACAAAGATTTTTAAAAAGAAAGCCATGCTCTCAGGTTTCATGAATAAAATGAGGTATAGACTGAAGAAGATAGGATAGTCCTCCTTTCAGAAGTAGACCTCACCTGAGGGACTGTGCTTCACTCAGCGAGAGTTAAAATGTCCAGGCTGGCCAAATTTGGAGGAGGATGAGCAGAGTGAGAAAGGGCTTTCACACTTGATTGTATGAGGAACAGAACTGGGGATATTAAACTGGACTAAAATGAAGAGACTGGGCCAGGTGGGAGTGGATGTGCAGGATTCCACAGAAGATGCCCAGGCCTCTGGGAGGTGGCTCTGGATGACTTTTCCAACACCAGAAGAGTTACTGCCAAATCTTATGTTGCCATCTTTAACTCTTAGATGTTGTGGCCCCTTTTCTCCGGGTAGCTTGGATTATTAACATCATTGCCGGGAACCTTTAGGCTACACTGGCAAACAAACCAAAGCCCAGCCCCAGGCAGTTTGATGTTCTGGCTTCCCGCTGTCAGTCTGTTGCCAGCAGGCCTCAGCTTCTGAGCACTGAGCCCTCTCCTACTTTCTCCACTGCTAACTCCACCCCTCTGCATGTCCTATTTTCTGTCCTTGAATTCCCTCACACTGACTTGCAGCTCCACGTCAGTAGCTCCATGTACATTGCTGTATGCCAGAACTCTTTCAATAAATTCAATAAAATTACATGAGATATTTGACCCTTTATTATAAAATAGGGTTTGTATTCAAAGATTTTGCCCAAACAACCACCAGTGTTCTGATCACATTGAAGTTAGGCTAGGCTAAGTTACAATGTTTACTAGATTAGGTGTATTAAGTGCATTTTCAATTTCTGATATTTTTCAGCCTACAGTGGGTTTATCAGGATGCAACCCCATCCTAGGTTGAGGAGCAGCTGTATTGTGCTGGCTGTTGGATCATGGGGACATGGGAGACAGAAACATGGACTGGAGGAGCCAAACAATGACACCTAACCAGGAATTCTCAGGGGGCATCCAGGCAAACTGTTTCCCCTTCCAAGACTGGAGAGGGTAGACCTGGTAATCTCCCAGGCCTTCTGCTCTGGGCTCCTAAAGCTCTGCCTCTCATCTAACCCAAGTCATTTTGAATATGCTAGCCTTTTGTTAACAATAAAACTATGAGCATTGTCAGAACTACACCTCAATGATATCTAAAATAGAGAAGTCTGAACCTGAATCAAGGAGATTTTAAAATAGAAAACTATCAAATTTTGTTCACACTGGAGCAGGCCAGGACTGTGGGAGCCAAGTTACTTATAAGCTTCTCTTGTCAAAAGAGGGTTTAGCTCATTCACTAAGTCAACTCTAGTCCCCTCCCCACCCCGAGTTGGGGGGAGTCTACTTCAAGCTGGGAGGAAAAAAGATTAGACAGGATAAACTGACTGTGGTGTTATCTTCTCTGAGGGTTTGATCCTATTGTAGCAGAAGCAGACAGAAGAAATAGAAAGAGAAGACTGGCTCTAAAATGCAGCCTGCCATCCTATGGGTGCTTAATAATTACTTGTTGATTTATCTTCAAGTGCATTACTCTCTTTCTCCACAGGGGAAATAGAAATCAGCGATTTAACAAGCTGGAAAAGCTCAAAGTAGAGGTCACTAGAAAATTACTTAAGTACATCTTAAATCAAAGGAAAATTGCATTTAGTGTTTTTCTAGTTGTAAGGACTGATTGCCGCTAATCCTGAATTAAGAGTAATGTAAGAGCTAAAAAAAAAAAAAAAAAAAAAAAATAAAAAAAAAAAAAAAAAAAAAAAAATGCCCAAACAAGGGTGAAGCAATTTAGTCACACAAGGAATCAGTGGTAGGGCCTGATTCCCCAGCCTGGGTATTTATTTATACATTTCTGTCACCATCAACGACTCCTCCGAGGTCAGGGATCAAAACCTTGTTTTGTTGCATGGATCCTTTTGGCAGTGTGGGAAAGCCTAGAGACAATCCTTTCAGAACAATGATTTTAAATATATCAAGTAAAAGCTTTTGGTTTCCTTCTCAGAATAATGATTTTAAATGTATAAATTAAAATGCAGAGGCACAGAAAATAACCAGCTATTCTTAGTAGTATTCTTAATCCTGCAATTAAAAATGCAATGTGGTAATACATGTGCTTCATTTTTAACACATTAAGTAACTAGAATTATTACCATAATTTCCAAGAAGTGATATTTTAATGATTTTTTTCAAAAGGTCTGATGTACCTGTGATGTGCAATGCAATATCTATTATTTCTATTGGTGATTAATTCACTGCAACAGCCTTGTCTCAATACAGTACTGTACTACCTTACTGCATTTTAAATTGTAGTTTTTTAATAACTACTGAACATGATTATTTTAATATGCATTTTAATTTATGCATTTAAAATCATTAGTCTGAGCAATGCGTGAGGCCCTGGGTTTGATTCCCAGCACTGCAAAAAGAAAAAAGAGTAAAATAAAATAATTACTCTAAGAAGGGAACCAGGGCTTTTTACTTCATTTAAAAACATGCAGGTTACTGTACTTTATTACCTACAATTATAAATAAAGGAAATGCTACATTTAGATAAAAGGTTAGTGGACTTATACATGGAAATCTTCTCCATCCAAATTCATACAACCCTTGAATTCTGTCTACACCTCATGTTAAAAACACCTGGGCAGGAGGACAGTCATGGTAAAAACAGTGAGAACAGAGATGAGCAGAAATGTCTGTTTCTACTGTCACCCTTAAAGGCTACACGTTACCAGAGAAAAGAGTATATCCCCTCACAGGGGTGACCTGTGCACTCCTGTGCTTTGGCACCAGCGGTTCCTAAACACAAAGCCCAGGCCAAACTAGGTCACATTCCTACCAAGATACACAACAAGTCCACAGCTCACAGGCGTGTCCCAGGTCTGTGGACTCCCACCGATCTTTTTAATAAAGCTTTTGGCTTCTCTTCCTCCATTTGGACCTGTGTATTTGTCTCTTCTTTCATCCTTCTCTTGAAAGTGAAAACATTCTCCAGGGAGAAAGCGAGGAAGGGTAGTTTATACAATTAGACTGGAGTCTTATACAGTGAGACTCCAGCACTAGGTACAGCGTTGCCTTTTGCACTTATAGAAATAACACACGCACATTTAAGGGGCAAAGAAGTACAGAAAGGGTAAACGGCTCCTTACCTGTTTACCTAATCTATCTCATTCCCTAGCCTCAGCCAATTCGATGTGTATATTCACATACACACAGACACATCTTTAAAACTCACTGTGTCATTATGCAAGGTAACTTTTCTCACCCAGGCAACTCCGCAGGATATTTTACAGCAGTACACATGCTATGAATACCGCGCTCTGGGAAGACCGATAGGTGAGCGCTTTAGCAGCCGCCGCCGCGCACGCTGCGGGCCGTCGGAGAGCGCAACAGGCGCCGCAAAGCAGCGGCTCTCACGCGCCCGAGATTAAGGCCCTCGATCAACCTGCAGGCTGCCCTTGTCCGCTTCGCTTCCCGGCTTTTCTCTTCTTCTTTTTATAGCTCGGCTTTTTCTAGGAAAGCCTGGCCCTGACTGTAGGCAAGTGTCCGGGGCTGCTCACTGAGACCCACGAGCTACCTAAAGCCCCCGGGAGGGGCACTCGGGTGAGAGCAGCACCCCCAGCACCTCCTGTCAAGCAGGGGTGGCTATGCCCGCGCTCTTCGGGGAGCCGGACTGCGGTGGCAGTGCCTGAGAAAAGTCGCCGCCACGTCCCTGCCCTCTGGAGTGAACGCGGCAGACTCAGAGGACTTAGTGAGAGAGGTGCGGACCCCAAAAGTCCGGCCTGGGGGTGGTGCCCGCGTCACCCCGGAGTCAACGCACCTCCTCGCCAGGAGCCCGGAGCCCGCG
>NW_022900948.1:22989487-23045800 GCF_012274545.1 Fukomys damarensis | reverse complement strand
GCCTCGGCCGCTGCCGCAGCCTTTATAGGACGCCGCCCTTTGTCTCACTGGGCCCCTCCCCGCCTGGGATTCCTCCCTGCTTCCCGAGACCCGGTTTCCCCAGACAGCCCTCCCTTGGGGGGCGGAAAGAGGTAGTTGCAGTTTAAAAACCTCGCTTTCCAGGATCCGGGTAAAGTTCCTTCCATTGTTAGTTGATTCATCACATGTTAATTCAAGCCCTAAGGAGTATAGTCCCAGAACTCCTGCTTCAAAGGCATGGGGTGGGGGTGGACAAGACTCCAATACCCACAACCCAAACCCTCTCAATCAGGACTTGTGGAAGTGAGGTCCCCAAGCTGCATTTTTACAAAGTACCCCAGGAAATTAAGATGCACAGCAAAGTTGAACAATCACTGCCCTGGGCAGATCCCTGGGTTTGTTCATTTGTTTACACCTGGCCCAGCAAGGTTTTGCTCATTTCAGTGATGAAAGAGCCCTTAATCCGTCTTTCGGATTCTTCACTTGCCTTCTTTCTGTTCTCCTGTCACCTGAAAACGATCCTATGAAAACCAAAGTTCAGACTCTTGTTACTAATTTACTCAAAACCCTTTCGTGTTCTCCATTTCAATGAGTTAAGAGAGGCCTCCATGAGCTCCGCCTCCAAGATGCCCCTCTGACCTATGTGTCCCTTCTCTCCCTGGGGTTTACTCCAGCCACTCTGGCTTCTTCCTTGTCTCAGAGACACACCAGATACCCTCCTGCCTAATGGGCTGATAAGGTTTGTGTCTGTCTAGATGTCCCCTCAAAGAGGGACACCTGTGGTCACAGGTGAGGCTCTTTGGAGGTGGATGGATCTAGAGTGTGTGATGATGAGATTAAGGATGTGTTGCTGGGATTAATGGTGCTATGCGAGGATTATGGGTGCCCCACCCTGAGTGTGCTGCTACCTCCCTGAGGACGTGTATCCTGGGTAGAATACAAGGGACAGAAGGAGGGCTGCTGCAGTCTTTTGCTACTTCTTGGCTTTATAGATGCTTTGCTGTATTGTGCCCACCACAAAATGCTTCTCCTGTACAATGCCCCTCTGCCATGCCACCCTGCCTTGGAGACAGCCAACTATGGACTGAAACCTCTACAAACTGTGAGCTATAATAAATCCTTCCTCCTTTAACTTAGGGTGTCAAGTATTTTGTCTCAGCAACAAGAAAAGTAACTAAGATGTGGGCTTTGCAATGTGCTGTGTCCTCTGCCTAAAATATTCTTTCCCCGAGTTATCAATATGATTCCTTCCCTTGCCTCCTTTTGTTCATATAAATAATTATTGAGAGCTACAATGGCCCAGGCCCTGCCCTAGGTGCTGGGGACATGATTTCAAATAAAATCAGACACAAATCCCAGCCCTCGAGGAACTAACACTTCCAGTTTTTACTCAGGTGTCAGCTGGAACTTTAACAGAAGTGATTACTGTTTGGGCTCAGACACGAGAAAGTTGTGTTTGAGGTTGCTCTTGAAATCTGGATGCCACAGAACAAATCCAAAGCCTACCATAGATCTTATATAACATGAGTGAGAAATAAATGTAAGCCACTGAGACTTAGGGGATGTTTGTCACACCCCAGATCCCTTACTTTACCTCACTGCCCACAAACAAATACAGCTTTTTTAAATAAATCAAAAGGGTGTTGCTCAAATGCTAATTTCTAGGGTGGGAGCAGGAAGGTGAGGAGAGCTCTGTGCCTTCAAAACGTTCACAGCCTTTGGAAAAAAGTGAACCTGACAAAACTGACTAAATACAAGATTGAGAATTCCATGTGCCAGAGTGTAAATGTGAAGTAAGGAGGAGAGAAGCAAAAGAATCTGGCTGAAAGATCAGAGGTTATTCATGGGAGGAATCACATTTAAAGTAGGCCTTGAAGCAACACTGGCTCTGCCATTTGTGGGACAAGGACAAGAGTACAAAATGGAAATGCCTGGTCTGTCCCTATCTTTTTTTTTTTTTCCTGCCCCCGAGTTCAATCTTGTTCTACCAAGGGCCCTATGTATATTGATGTAAACTCTCACCTATGTGGACCTAAGAAAGAGCCCAGAAATGTGTTCAGGGACTTTTGGACAGAAATTCAGGGATTCCAGATGTGTGATCTAGAAGGTGGTGTGCAGTCTCAGGATGGGCACTGGAGAAGCCAGAGCACAGCCATCTAAAGCACAATGGCTCTTGGTGCCTGTGTTCCTGGGTAGCTGTGTGGTGGATGGGTAGAGGTGGAGTACAGGAACATGGGAATAATACATTTAGTTATAGGTTGCAAGCCTCTTTTTGGTAACAGTATAGGGGTGGTTTGGAAGATGACTGGAAGAAATTAGCTGGCCAATTTATGCTAGAAACATAACTTACTATTTGCCATAAATGCCCCCGATTTTCTCTTCTTTTTCCCTCTCTGTTCTCTTTGTGTTCTGTGACAGGGAATCACTGTCTCATGGTGCCTGGACTTTTTCCACCCTGCCACATTACATGGTAATTCTGTTAGAGCACACGTTTGATTTTAAACCAAGAACCTCATCTTAGCCAAAAATTATGAGGTGTTGTATTTTCTCAGTGACATTCTTTCCAGGTGTGAAAAAGAATCGTGGCAACTGGTAGTAAGCCTGAAAATGTAAAATGCTAAATGACACAACTCACTATAAGACAAATTGTGTGCAAGTGGACATAGGCTGAAGACAAAGACTACAGAGAGGAACATAACAGTGGCAGCTCTAGGGTTGACTTTCTTCTGGAAACCCTAAAGATTATTGCTGGCTTTCTAGGTTTAGACACCATTCCACTAGCAGTGACCCTCCAGAGTGATAGGCATGCTTCTGCCCCAGTCTCCCAGCATGGACAGTTTAGGGCTTGGTCCTGCAGGGGAAGAGGTTGAAGTAGGAATTTACATAATCGGATTATTGGGGGATTATGTTTGGGCAGCTAAACGCCTCTATGTGCTTGAGCTAAAACCCTTACTATTCATGGCTCTCACCACCCCCTGGAGAGACTGCACCTGCAAGCTCCTGGGGAGGGCCCTGAGGGGTTGGGGAGGGAAGGGTAGATCCCTAGGAGAGGTTGGGCTCCTAGTTCTGTTGTTTTAATTGATCTGTCTAGATTAGACACTGAAGGCTGGCCCTCTAGCGCTCTGTGCGAGAGTTTCACTTCAGGAAAGACCAGACCTGGGGATTTCTGCCTTGCAGGTGGATGTGGTCGAGGTCATTTTGGCTAGAGGTTATGTATGCATCCACCTTGTTCCACCTTAAAACTCTTCCCCTACATTCTCATTTCTAAACCCTTCTCATCCTCAGTTCTGTGTATCAGGCCCAAGTGCATCTGCACAGCTCCGTTTATCCAACCGTCCATCCCTCTTCCATCCACCAGTTGTACCTGTGTCTGTCAACTTATTCATCATGTGAATTAGCTGATTTTTTATATTTGATAAAATTTACTAGACTATTTCTCTAGGTAGATATTGTTTCGTCCTGTGTTCTTGTCTCTTGAGGCAGTTTTGGTACTTCTTTTTTTTTTGGTACCAGGGATTGAACTCGGGTCCTTGTGCTTGCAAGGCAGGCCACCGAACCACTGAGCTAAATCCCCGGCCCCAAGTTTTGGTACTTCTGACAGATAAATTTTGGCATTTTTCAGTTTCATTAATAGTTTTACATGCAGTTATTAAATTTTTAAAACTCTCTGTGCTTGTGTCATCCATTTTTTCATGCCTCATGTGTTTATGATCTCTATCTCTCTCTATATATATATATCTTCTTGATCATCTTGATTAGTTTTGTGGAAGTTTATCCATTTTATTGTTCTTTAGAAAACATTTTATTGTTCTTTAAAAATTCACTGTGGGAGTCATTTATCACTTTTATGATTTTCTAATGCAGTACTTTCTACTATAACTTTATTCATTCTGTTCTTATTTTGCGTGTTTATTTTGATCCTTCTCTACCCCCTGTTCTTAGATTGAATTTACTTATTTTTATTATTTCTTGCTTAGTAAGAAAAACATCCCAAGCTATGAACTTTCTTGATACACCTTTGGTGACATCCTGTGTTTCCATTTGCTGTATTATTGCCATTAGTTTCTAAAGTCTATTATTTTTCTTTTAGAAAGTATTTTTTAAATTTCCTTATTATTATATTTTAGATAACTACTTCCTATTAATTTCTAATCTTATTGTAGTGAAGTCAAAATGTACATACAATGTTGTTTGCTTTGGGATATTTACTGAGATTTTTCTCTTTGGTAAACATATAACCTTTTATAAATACTTCATAGATACTAGAAAAGAAGGTGTATTCACTGTTTGAAAGGTAAAATATCTTTATACATATTCATTAAATCTATCTTCTATATTCTTGGAAATTTTGATCTATTGGATCCAAAGAGAGTTGTATGAAAATCCTACTATTTTGTGGCTGTTCATGTTTGTTGCTGCACGAGTGTTTGCTTTAGGTCTCTATCTTTTGATGCACTGCTTCTGAAGAATAAAGATTCTTGAAGTTCAGTGGTCTTAGAGAAATAGATTCTACATCAATATAAAGTGATCCTCTATGTCTTGCTTTTGTCATGAAATTTTGTTTTATATTAATAGTAAAATCCCTTGTTTTTAAATTTGTACTTTTTTCGAGTTAAACTGCATCTACTCTTTTACAGTTAATGTATGGAGTTGTGTGTGAGAATCATGAGGAACTTCTTTGGGTAAATTTAAATGGCTTTTACTCTATTTTGAAAATATTTATTTATTTATTTATTTTGGTACCAAGTATCAAACTCAGGACCTTGTTTCTTACAAGACAGTGGGTGTGGGTGAAACCAATGACCTAAATCTCTGGCCCAACTCTTTTATTTATTTATTTTTTTTGGTTTTTTGAGACAGGGTCTCACTATGTAGTTGAGACTGACCTAGAACTCACTGTGTAGCCCAGGCTGGTCTCGAACTCAGTGATCCTCCTGCCTCAGCCTCCCAAGTGCTGGGATTACAGGTATGCACCACAACACCCAGCTTTTTGTTTTTTTTAAAGGCACCCCCATCACGTTGAATTCTTCAAAACAAATCTCATTTTACTTACTGTAAATGTAGTGAAGACAAGAATGTAGTTTTTTAATCACTAAACCCCAGGAAATGTGATCACTGTACTTAAAAGCTACTTGAAAATACATTTATTGAACAAATATAAGAAAACTCTGGTCTTTTTCTGCAACCAGCTTCTTCCACTACCCTGCTTTCTGTCAGCAAACACCTGGCTTGTTTCTGTCAGGGGAAGGATTTTGGGGGATTGCTTGGTCCTTAAAGGGAGAGGACATTACGGCTACTGTATAGAGGTGAGCAAGACAGAACATTCAAGGGAGCTAGTTAGGAGACCATGACAGGAAGACAGGCCAGAGGGAAGATGGCTTAACTAAGGGGAGGGGAGTAGCTCTGGGCCAGAAAACTAAGTCTTTACCCTCATTACTTAACCTTAACCTTAACACATGCAAGGCATTTCACCCAAGTTTTCTCATGTAATATGAGAGATAATATATATTAACTAAAAAGTTATATAATGAAGTATCATTGTAGACAGACAAAATGATTATCTCAAACAAGTTAAGTACTGAAAATATACCCACAGACACGTGGCTTGGCACGTAGCTGACTTCAGTCTTTTTAGTGATTCTTAGACCATTAGAGCCAGCAGAGCCTGAAAATTCTGAGGAATGTTAATGCTGCTCCACTCACAGAGCCAAAGGGCAATTTAGTTATTAACAAGCATCCACATCTCCCGGGCTCTTCTTACCTCTCCCATTCCACACCACCCAAATAAGAAAAGTGTCAAGCAAATTGCAGATGAAAGCAGGTGATACAGAAACTAAGGCATCTGGAAGGGAGAAACAAGTGATACGTCCCACATCTTTGCCTGAGTAGGTGAGGGCTTTGGCCCCCTCATAAAGGAAAAGGAGGCCTGTTGCTTTGTCACCATTTTAGACTTCCCCAATATCATGCCCTACTCAGGACAGAGATGCTAGACTGTGCGGGCCAGAGTCTCTGAAACACGCTAAATGTATGGCCCTGGACAGGTGGTAGTATCCTGAGTTTGTTTCCTGTAATATGTAATAAATATGTATTTGCTGTAGGTTAAGTGAGATATTAAGATTTGCCCAAATGGGGGCAGTTTAGTGTGGTAGCTGAGGAAAAACCTTTGAGTTGGCTCTGAAGGAAGACTGGTGTTTGTATTCCAACCCTAACACAAGTTGTCCTCTTGGGCAAGTTACTTCACTTCTACCAGCCTCAGTTTTCTCAGCTATAAATTGAAAATGGTGACGGCACGTGCCCGTAATCCTAGCAGTATGGGAGGCTGAGGCTGAGGCCGAGCGCAAGTTCAAGCCCAGCCTGAGCAATCTAGTGACTCAGTGAGATCCTGACTCAAAACAAAAAGATCTGGGAAATACAACTCAGTGTGAAGGCCCTGGGTTCAAGCTTCAGGACCAACAAACAAGAAAGACTATGAACTTCATGGTTTATTGTGAAGACTCACTAAGCTAATGTACAGTGTTTAGAGTAAATATTTTTTTAAATGGTAGAAGTGGACTTCTAATGAAGCCATAGTTATGCAATAAATACTTATTATTCTTTTACTTTCATTCCCAGAAAAATTCTATTCAAAAGCTGGACAGGCAATCTAACCACATGCCTCTAGTTTTCTCCCAAGGGCACTTTCAGATGTGCTCTTTCATCTACTTAAACTGGTCTTCTGGTTTCCACCTCTTTTCTTTGAGTTGCTTGAGTCTTGTGGTAGAAAGCAGCATTTATCTCTTTCCAGTATTTGAAGCAGGCCCTGGCTGAGGGAAATGTCACAGGGGAAAAAATAAGTTTCTCTTGACCTTTGGGACTTTCTCTAATAATCTGATTCCACTCTCCTGTACCCCAGGCCTCACCCCTACACACGTTTCTTCTCTGTGGCACTGGGTGTTGAAGCTAGGCAGATGTTTAGTCCAGAGCAAATGTTGACCATGGAAGCATAAAGATGGGCATAAAACTGTCTCAAATGAGAGGACATTACTTCCCATAGTTACCAATTAGAGGGACACACAGCCCTGGGTGTGCCCAGCTGCCAACATCTTAGGACTGGGCTGGCTTGGCCTTGGCTCTATAGGACTGGTGCTGAGTGTTTCTATTTCCAGGCAATAAACCTAAGGGTAGTGGGGAAAACAAAATGCGGGGGAGGGGGCAGGTACTGGAGAATAAAAGAGGTGGGTGGGACTCCCTTTTCCCTCTTTATTCTCCTGTCTATGTATAAGGAATATGACTCATCAACAGTTCCCCTAGATGAGGATTTAGATGCTCTGTGGAGAGCAGATAAGAATGCAGCCTACTTACAGAAAGTAAATTCATTGAATACTCCTCATAAGTCAATACTGCCAGGCTTATCAGCTGTTCTCATTCCCCACTCAGCCCCTGGGGACCAGACTTGAAATAAAGGCCACAGCTCCAGGGGCTGAGAATGGAGGTACAGGATTGTTCTGGGAGAGCCCTCTACAGACCCCCTCCTCACATTTCAGGCAGGGTGTTGTGTGTGGGGTGGGGGTCGAAGTCCACCAGGCTCAAGCTGCAGGAAGCTATCAGCTCCCCAGACCAGCAAATCCCAAACCAAACACACCCGGGAGATGAGGGAGTTGCCTTTTATCCCTCAAATCCAGCAGATGTTGCCAGGAGGCTTTTAGGAAAATTAGAAGATGTCATTTTAAATCTAACCAACAAAGACCTGCAGAGGAACCTTTGATTTCCTACCATTGTTCTGATCTTTGCTTTTCATAACAGATACTTCTGCACTTCCCAAGAGCATATCCATCTTTTTAGCCAGTAGTTATCTGGCTTCTTTGAAAATTGCCTGAAACAGATTAGCAGCTGGGACTTCAGACCCATTTCTGAGATTCAAACTTAGTTGAAGGTTTAACAAGATACCTATGCTTGGCTCCCCTCCCACTCACAACCCCTGTGGCCTCTGCAGGGACTCCAGGCTCACCCAGGTCCCGTCAGTCAACAGTACCTGCCCAGATAGCAGAATCACTTTGGCTGGGCGGAAATGGGGAAGAGTAGAAAACAAGATGGACTTGGCCTACCAGACTTAGTATGGAAGCCAGTGCAATCCCAAGTCCCTAGAAAGTAGGGTAGGGAAAGTAAGGTTACTTGTTAGCATAAGTTACTCTCCTCGTATGTCTAGAACTCTTTTAGCCTTTGGAGCCCATGATCTCCAGAGGTGAACAGAACATAGAAAAATGAGGACTAAGTTAAGACCTAGAAATGAAACTCTACTGGATCCATCTCTGTCTTAGTTATTTTTCTCTCACTGCTGAGATAAAATTCCCAATGCCCAAAGTTAAAGGAGAAAAAGTTTATTTAGCTCACAGTTTGTAGAGGCTTCAGTCCAAAGTTGGCTGGCTCCAAGGCAGGGTGGTGTCGCAGAGGGGTGTCACAGAGGAGAAACAGTTCATTGCAGGCAGAAGACAGCAAAAGCAGCAAGTGATCATAACAGCATCTTTCTGCCCCTTTCTTTTATCCAAACTACTTAGGTTAGGTAGCACTCACACCCTTAATCCTAGTGCCCTTGAGCCTAGAACTGCATCATGAATCCCAGCATCACATATTCTAGATTTAGCCACCTACGAAAAAGCTCTACTTATGATGACATGATGGGGACATCTAAACAAGCCATAGCAATCTCTTTTCTTGGATGCTATTCTCCCCAGTTCCCACAGTGAAGCTCTGCAGTATCCCCATGTGTTCCGGTTTCTAATTAATGCAGCAGATGTAGAAATGGTACCAGCCTGTTCTCTACATCACACTAATGTCTGGTGGTGCCCAAGTTTAGCACAGACCACTGGTCTTCCTTGCGTCTCTATCCTTCTGCCAGGTTCCAAAAATTGCCTTCCATCTTCTCCAGAAGCCAGAATTCACTGCTAACTCTCCTGTCTCAATTCATCTAAGTTTTGCCTTGGCTTGCAAAGGCTCATTCTAATTCCCTGCAAACTCCTCCATAAGCCCCAGCCTTACCCTATCACACTGTCTTTCTGTGGCCTATGTGCAGTACTACTCTGGAGCTTCACTTCTCAGACCACCATCAAAGCGCTTCCTGCTCATTTTGCCTTGAGTGCTTTTCTAACCTTGGACTTCCTGTGTCTGTGGCTGGCACTGCAGATATTGCTAGGAGCAACTTTACCAGACCACCAGGGCCCAGGTTAAGCACCATTCAGGACTCCAGAGTCCCTAGGGTCAGTCTCAGTAAATCTGAACTCTTCCAAATCCCTGCTCTTGCCTGGAAGGCTTCATGAGTGTTTTTTGAACCTCAGCCCTTCAATAATGTCAATGAGTAGTAATGAAGGCATTATGTTCCTATTCAAGTCTTTTCTCTATTTCCCCTTATCCAAATTTTATAGAAGGCTATTCCTTTCAGCTACAAGCTGTTCTTGCTCATTTGTGTAATTGCACTATTTACTATTTATATATAGGCGGCTTGTCTTATTTACCATTCTGTGAGCTTACTGACTCCTGTCTTCAGGAAGTCTTTCTTTCTTTTCTTCATTTATTCAAATTTTGTTCTTCAAGTCCTAAGCCCAAGTGAACCTGGCTGCCCTTGTCTCTGCCTTTCTTCTTGGATCTCAAAATAACCTTTGTGCTCAGTCTGCCATCTATAAATTCTGGGACCTGTGATGCCTTTGCCTAAGCCTGAGCCATTGATAGTTCTGTTAAGTGTTGTTTTGACCCCATGTCCTTTCTCTCTCCAAAAGACAGGGCTTGTACCTGTGCCCTTGAGGACAGGATGACTTCTTATTTCCAGTCCTCAAGGCAAAGTTCTCTACCCAAGAGTGCTCTGAAATACCAAACTGACAGGAAGAATTATTATGTGGGATTATCAATAAAATGCAAGTTGATTTGATTTATGCCAGAGGCAGAAATAAAAGACAATATTAATAATAGCTGTCATTTATTGAGTATCTACAAAGTATCAAGTAGTGCACCATATACTATAGGGTGCCTATAATTGTTATGATAACCTTTAAAGGTAGGGATTAATGTTAGGCCCATATATTGAACAAAAGTTCTAACAAAAAGTTACTGGTTAGGCCCATAAATTGAACAAAAACTGTAACAAAAAAGTAGAGGTTAAATAACTAGCCTAAGGTCACAAAACCAATAAATAATAGACCTGATTTGAGTTTACAACTCCAGTCCTTGCTAACTCTACCAAGCCTTTTAGATATATGCTACTACTAGCTTCCTGATGCTATTTACATTTTCCTTTAATAAAAACTAAACATTTAGTTATTCAGTTACACTTGCCACCTTCAAATATTCAATAGTCATGTGCAGCTAGTGGCTACAGACAGATCTTTTTCCAGTATTAGAAAATGTTCTAAACATTCTCAGGATATGGGGGAACGAAGGCTCCAATTAGAATAGGGGGAAGATGGCTCCTAGCAAACAGTGACAAGATGATATGAGAAGGAAAACTTTCCTTTTAAAGGAAAGTTTTTTCCTTTTGTTTGTAGGATTAAATGGCATAAATTTGGTTTTTCTGCTGAGTTGGATCTGGCTAGAATAGTTTGCCTAGTTGATGTTTCAAAACAAACTCTTACTCCAACTGTAACACTGTGTATCAGTGAGGATTTACTAGAGGAACAAGTTTAAAATAAAAATATATGATATACAAAGGATTTACAAAGTAGACTTACAATCACTTGCCTTTAGGAAGAAAGCACAAGACCATCTGTGCGCTGGTTAGCCAAGGGATCCCATCAAAAGGGTAAGGCCTGGAGCTCACTGCAGAGTCCAGCGCAGGTCTCTAAGGGAAAGCTGAGGGGTCTGTGTTAGAAGGCTGAAAAGTCAACCGGAAGCTGGAGATGGACATCCACAGGTGGTGGCAAAGGCTGGAGCTCCACTGAAGAAGCACAGCAGGACTCCCTTCTTCTTTCCCTTTTTGTTTCATCCAGGCTACCAGACTATTGGTTAGCGCCGCCCACATCCAGAATGAGTGTTCACCTCTTCAGTCAATCGTCCAGACACACCAGAACTGTGCTAAACTAATCCAGTAGGCATTTTTTATCTAAGATGACACCACAATTAAATATCACTTGACAGACACATTTCCTTAAACCATAGTCTCTAGACACAACAGCAACTTCACAATTACACTTATGGTACAACTATCCTGCATACAATGGAAGTATACTAATCCCCTCAGAAAATAAGACAAAGTTGTTTTCTTTTGGTTATGTTTCCTCCTATCGTCCCATGATTTAAACACTATAACGTAGGTTTACAATACTTAAGAACCAATATTAAATCCATCAACATTATGTTACAAAGGAAGAAAATAAAGATACCTACTTAATATATGTGGATACACACACAAGCATAGTTACAAAGAGAGAACAAATACAATTACATTTGTCATTTCTGTAACTGGTTATGTAGTTGGAGCTGGTGTTTATGACTACCTTCTTCCACTACCCATGCTCTATCCCCTTGGCCTTCAGCAAGGACCCCACCAGGTCTTAGTGGATGATCCATATCTTCAAGCATGACCGTTCTGGACCATTTGTCATCCTGCCTTGATTGGGTTGTTGTAATTTCCCACCGATCTTATTATAACAAGGGATGGTAATACCACAACATGCCCTAAAGAATCTCCTGCACTGCAAATGTACTCTTCCTTTTCTCTACGGTGAAGTGATAGTCCAATTTCCCCTAAAATGGGTCAAGTATCCCTGCCAACACTGTAACTCCCCTTTTAGCTTGTTCATTCAGAGATATGAAGAACCCAACATGACTGGGGGAGATCTTAGCTTCTAATTTAGTGGAATCATATTGTGCTTCCTGGTACAAGCTTCTACTCTCTGGAACTAAGACTTCTAGGCCAGCAGAGCATAAGTTCATGGGAACAAAAAGCAAAAATGTTGCTGGTCACCAGGGGCAATGGTAGGTGGTACCATTCCCATTTCCATCCCTTGATTCCCGGGCCCATGAAATCTGACTATAGGAGACACAGTACCATATGACAGGTGCCAATTCAAAGCATATGTAGCCCTTTGAAGAACTCTGCCCTGGCCCTGCAAGGTATTGCCACTTAGCTGGTGCTATAACTGTATCTTCACATGGCCATTCCACATTTCTATCAATCCAGCTGCTTCTGGATGGCGAGAAACATGGTAAGACCAGTGAATTCCATGAACATGAGCCCACTGCTGCACTTCTTTGGCTGTGAAATATGTTCCTTGGTCAGAAGCAATGCTGTGTGGAATACCACGGCAGTGGATAAGTCATTCTATAAGTCCATGGATGGTAGTTTTAGCAGAAGCCTTATGTGGAGAGAAGGCAAATCTATACCTGGAATAAGTGTCAATGCCAGCGAGGACAAATCATTGCCCTTTCCATGATGGAACCAGTCAAACAGACCTGCTACCAGGTCTCAGGATTATTGCCCCAAGGAATGGTGCCACATCAGGGGCTCAGTGTTGGTCTCTGATTCTGTCATATTGAGTATTCAGAGGTGGCTACAGGCAGTTCAGCTTTGGTGAGTGGAATTCCATGTCCCTGAGCCCATGCACAATCTCCATCCCTGCTAACATGGCCACTTTATTCATGAGCCCATAACAGGGGTAGGAGAAGTAAAAAGTTGACTGCTATCCACAGAACAGGTCATCTTGTCCACTTGATTATTAAAGTCCTCTTCTGCTGAGTTCACCTAATGGTGAGCCTATGTATACTAAGCTATGCAAAAGCTTTTCCAGTGTGAGAAATGGAAAGTGTAAAGACCAAAATGTGTAACAGTTACTGTGAAATAAGAAGAAAATATTCAAGTGGGAAGGGGAATTAAGGAGGGAGGAGGAGTAAAGGAAGGAAGGGAAAAGAAAAACAGAGAAAGAAAAAGAACAAATGGAAACGAAGCTTTTGTAAATAAGGAGGGGAGGAGGGATTGAAGGAAAGAAAGGGGAATGGGAAAAAAGAAGCATCAAGGTATGTCATGTACAGGTACAAATTCCCTACGATGAATGTGATCATTATGGGTATCTAAAACGTACCAATAAAATTAAAAATGCAATTTTTTCTGGTATGTGTGTACATGTATGTGCATGCATGCATATGGTCAAGTTCAAAACCTTGCACATACTAGACAAGGGCTGTACCACTAAGCCACATCCTTACCCCTAAATGCAACTGTTTATTCACATTCATCTCTGAAATGACCACTTAGTAATGCCACTTTAGTAGACACAGGCAAATGTCATTTTGTTCTCTTGCGGAGCCCAGGTAGCAAGAAAGGCAAACAAAAGAGGATACTGGAATGGT
This sequence comes from Fukomys damarensis, assembly GCF_012274545.1. Lineage (NCBI taxonomy): Eukaryota > Metazoa > Chordata > Mammalia > Rodentia > Bathyergidae > Fukomys > Fukomys damarensis. The sequence goes on along the minus strand of NW_022900948.1, from coordinate 23,032,471 downwards.
GAGCAAAGAGATGCACAAAATGTGGTAAGGATATTACAATCAGGCGTGTTGAGATGGCACCTCTCATACTGGTGTTCCCCACATTGCTCTATCAGTAACTGAGAAGTATCTTTGGTCCTTAGAGTGCTTACTGGTATGTCAAAGGACACGGGAGATCCCATAACTAAAAAAAGTTGTAGAACTTTGTACAACCCAGTACTTTCTTAAAATATGTGTATGGAACCCTGTTTTCTACCATTATTTAAAACACCTCAGGGACACACTTTTAAGCTGTATCTGTTTTAAAGTATACATTGCATAGAAAAAGTGCTTGTTTTCAAGGTTTGTCTTGAACATATAATCAAATCATATTTTTCACATTGCACTCACTTCTTTTATTCTACTAAAGGAAAATGAAGCACTATGGTTTTGCTTTTTGTTGTTTTACACATAAACACTATTCCTTCTCTGAAAATTTTACTCTCAATAAGGGGAAATTTATGATATACTTAGTTTTATTTGTAGGAAATATGAACTGTCAAATTCCTAGTAAGGCTTGACTTTCTTTTCATTATGTATGACATCCAACAACAACAGATATACAGATAGCTCACCTCTATTAATCTTTGCCTTGGCTTTTGAATTGGAGAGGAAATATGATGGCTTCTTTGTTCTCTTCCTACTAGTGCCCCCTCAAATACTGTTATTAACCTTCTAGGTGTTAATAAAGTCATTTATTCATTCATATGAATTCAAGAAATCTTTTTTTTTTCTCACTGCTCTGTTTCAGGCACTAGTTTAACATCAAGAATTAAGCTGTATTAATAAAGTGGATAAGCTTGTCAATTTTTTGGGGGGACTTACCGGGGAACGAATTCAGGTCCTTGCCCTTGCGGGGCAGGTGCCAGAACCACTGAGCTAAATCAACACCCCACCACCACAACCAATGAACATTTAAATAAATTAACAAGAGTATGTCAGGCACAAGCTACATGCTGTGACCAAAACAGAACAGAACCAATGGGTCTTTTATCTCCAAGATTGGTGGCCATAGAGGGGTTCTGTGAGGAAGTAAGATTACCAGGCAGCTTATGAGTAAGTGGCTGCTCTTTCTACTTAAGTTTCAAAACTAAACACAATATTTCAAGAGATTAGAAAAATTTTATTAATCATCCCAAAATGAATTATATATTACAAATTCTGATCAAAATAATATTAAAAGTATTTTCAGTAGTACCACAAACTATCTGTACCTGATGACAAAACAAACTAGTAAACTGGTAAGCATACGTTGAAATGTACTCAAGTTTAAAATATCCCTTTGTTTATAAAATTCATGTCCATGTTTTTATAGTTATGAAGTGAAAGAGGCACACAAAGATCTACAATATAATTTTCATATAACACATGAACTATTCTCCATGCTCTTGATAAACAATCAAAAGGCTATAAAATCTTGTAAATTAAAAAACACTAAAATATAGTACTTCTAATTCATCTTATACTTCCAATTCTGTGAGAGTTACTCTAAGTATATAGAAGTCAAGTTTGGCTGACAAATCGGAATTTGCATAGGGTCTCTATTAGGTTGGGAAGTTCAGAGAGTACACAGACCTTTCATCAGAGAACTTATACTTGACTATTTTAAGCACTGGTTCAAAAGGGTATCACCACGGAATTGGTCTACCTGACTTACAAACTGTAATTAGAAATTAAGTCTGATGTGGAATAGCTTAAAGTGACATCATATAGCCTACTTATTCTTGCCCAAGACAGACCACAAATTTGGGGACAGAAAATGGACATGAGTCTTTTCAGGTCTCCTTTTTAAACAGTGATACAGGTGTACATCACTATTTTTGTGTTGCTGAGTAATAAACCCAATTCTTGTACATGCAAGGCAAGTGCTTTACCACCAAGCTACATTCCCAGACCACCATAGACAATGAAATAAAACCAAGTATTCCAAATCAGAATTGATAGTGAAAATTTACCTCTAGGAAAAAGCAAGAATATTGAAAAAATGTCCAAGTAAGAGCAGGAACCAAGTTCAGGGAAGTAGAGTGAGCTGCTTGGGACAAACTAAAATAACACAAATTATTTGGAGACAACAGCTTTGCCAACAAAATGAAAACAAGTTTTGTTTAGAGGAGGAGGAAACGCTATAATGTCTCTGAAGTTATAAACTATACAATTTGACCTATAATGTTCTGACAGATTTTTTCTTAAGCAAATTTAATCATGAAATCTGAGTAAAGCAGTGTATCCTGACCTACAATTTTTGTCATCCCATTTGAATAATAATTAGGAAAGAAACATGAAACCAGGAAATGCCACATTTATTGAGTACTTCTAAACCTGAGGCTAAGCACTTTACATTTTATTTTCTCCTAAAAACCTTTAGAAGTGTACATTAATTCTCAATTCACTCATGTGGAAATCCACACTGATAGGTGCCCACAAATGGATGCACAGAATAAGAAAATGTGATACAAATACACAATTGAGCATTATTTAACCGTAAAGAATTACAAGTTGTTGGAGATTAATCAAAATAAGCCATTGTGTATAAATACCAAATTTTCTTTATCTATTCAACTGATGTACATATATGCTGTTTCTGAGACCTAGCTATTACAAATTGTGCTGCTATAAACATGGGTATGCATGTATCCCAGTAATATAATTTTAATTCCTTTGGGGAGATACCTAGAAGGCGGATGGCTGGGTCAAACTGAATTTCTATTTTCAGAGAAGTCTCTACACTACTTTCCACAGTGATTGTATTAGTTTATGTCCCCACAAACAATGTAGAAGAATTCCTTTCCCCCACATACTCACCAGCATTTGTTATTTATTTACTCTTTTTTTATGTTAGCTATCCTTTCTAGGGTAAGATGGTTATCTCAATGCAGTTTTAATTTGCATTTCTCTGACGGCTAGCGATGCTGAACCTTTTTTTCATATATTTACTGGCCACCTGTATTTCTTCTGAGAAGTTTCTATTCATTTTGGTTGTCCATTTTTGATTGGGTCTTTGGGAGTACTACTCTGCCATAAAGAAAGATAAACTTGAGGCATTCATAGGCAAATGGATGACACTTGAGAACATAATGTTAAGTGAAACAAGTCAGGTACATGTTGCATGGTTTCTCTTATATGAGAAATTAAAATAAATAAATAAATGTAATAATATACATATTATATATATAATATAGATAAATAAGATAGGACTTCAAATAATTCCCCTAATTTTCTATTCTGTCCTTTCAAAAATATTTCATTATATATGCCAATTTGTTTCATTTTTACTACTAGTTTCTCTTAGTTCACTGAAAAGAAAGTTTTGTACAATTATCTGTTTGTTTCTTTTAGTAAGAGTCTTTTGCCCATGACTTGTACCCTGAGTAACATTTTGCCATTCTTTTAAGATTGTGGCCTCCCTGACCTTGACACAGACTGAGGCTTGGATTATGGTTGGGAATTGGTTTGGAGATCACGTGGTTAGAGTTAGCCAATCAGAGAGTGAGACAAGGTTGCGCCCAGTATTACCCGCAACCTTGACACGGACACGGAAATGGGAGACGGCAATGGATGTGAATGGGAATGGAAATCTGGTTGGACACACGGACCTTGACACAGACTGAGGCTTGGATTATGGTTGGGAATTGGTTTGGAGATCACGTGGTTAGAGTTAGCCAATCAGAGAGTGAGACAAGGTTGCGCCCAGTATTACCCGCAACCTTGACACGGACACGGAAATGGGAGACGGCAATGGATGTGAATGGGAATGGAAATCTGGTTGGACACACGGACCTTGACACAGACTGAGGCTTGGATTATGGTTGGGAATTGGTTTGGAGATCACGTGGTTAGAGTTAGCCAATCAGAGAGTGAGACAAGGTTGCGCCCAGTATTACCCGCAACCTTGACACGGACACGGAAATGGGAGACGGCAATGGATGTGAATGGGAATGGAAATCTGGTTGGACACACGGACCTTGACACAGACTGAGGCTTGGATTATGGTTGGGAATTGGTTTGGAGATCACGTGGTTAGAGTTAGCCAATCAGAGAGTGAGACAAGGTTGCGCCCAGTATTACCCGCAACCTTGACACGGACACGGAAATGGGAGACGGCAATGGATGTGAATGGGAATGGAAATCTGGTTGGACACACGGACCTTGACACAGACTGAGGCTTGGATTATGGTTGGGAATTGGTTTGGAGATCACGTGGTTAGAGTTAGCCAATCAGAGAGTGAGACAAGGTTGCGCCCAGTATTACCCGCAACCTTGACACGGACACGGAAATGGGAGACGGCAATGGATGTGAATGGGAATGGAAATCTGGTTGGACACACGGACCTTGACACAGACTGAGGCTTGGATTATGGTTGGGAATTGGTTTGGAGATCACGTGGTTAGAGTTAGCCAATCAGAGAGTGAGACAAGGTTGCGCCCAGTATTACCCGCAACCTTGACACGGACACGGAAATGGGAGACGGCAATGGATGTGAATGGGAATGGAAATCTGGTTGGACACACGGACCTTGACACAGACTGAGGCTTGGATTATGGTTGGGAATTGGTTTGGAGATCACGTGGTTAGAGTTAGCCAATCAGAGAGTGAGACAAGGTTGCGCCCAGTATTACCCGCAACCTTGACACGGACACGGAAATGGGAGACGGCAATGGATGTGAATGGGAATGGAAATCTGGTTGGACACACGGACCTTGACACAGACTGAGGCTTGGATTATGGTTGGGAATTGGTTTGGAGATCACGTGGTTAGAGTTAGCCAATCAGAGAGTGAGACAAGGTTGCGCCCAGTATTACCCGCAACCTTGACACGGACACGGAAATGGGAGACGGCAATGGATGTGAATGGGAATGGAAATCTGGTTGGACACACGGACCTTGACACAGACTGAGGCTTGGATTATGGTTGGGAATTGGTTTGGAGATCACGTGGAATTGGTTTATCAGTACCTATGTCTATTACATTAAAATAAAAAGCTACATTCGAAGGACAAGTATTATGTTTTCCTTAATATGTGGAATCTAAAAAAAGAAAAAAGATGGCAGAGGATGACTATTATTAGACTCGAGAAAGGAATAAGGATGGGGTAGGGGGTGTGAGGGAGGGTAACAGGGAAACGGATGTGATCAAAATGTTATATGCATGTATAAAAATACCACATTGAAGCCCTATTTTACAAATTAATGGGCTCTACTAAAATAAATTTTAAAAATTAAATTTGAAGCTGAGAGGCAACTACATAATGAAGATGGCACTTAAACCCAGGCCTTCCTGAAAAGCTCCCTGTCATTTTATATTGTTACCATCCCATAGTGAGATGTTAAGAGGCCTAGTCCAGACCTTTATGACAGAGGCAAACAAAGAGGGATGAGGAAGAGTTACTGGGACACTTCTTCAGAGGAATTTTTTTTTGGGGGGGGTGGTACTGGGGATCGAACTCGGGTCCTTGTGCTTGCGAGGTAGGTGCCAGAACCACTGAGCTAAATCCCCAACCCCAGAGGAATTCTTTTGACTGGTCATTAACTGGGATTTTTTTGCACCCTAGAGCTACTAATACTGACAATTATGTTTTAGAAAGTGGGAATGTGGGACTTTCTCTACTAGGTTTTTGAGGGGAGATTTCTAGGGATCCATAAGATTCAGGATAAAAGAACCGTTTGTTTTGTAGAAGGGGAAACTTGGAAAATTTTATAGCTTTAGATTAGTGATATTGGATGAGATTTTAAATTGGAATGTAGGAGTTCATTCCAAATTTTGATCTGGCACTCAATCTATAAAACCCTGTGTATTGAAGCAATATTCTGCCCACCCTATCTATCTGATGTGTCATTCGAGGTTTTGTTGCTGTGCAATAATAAAAACAATGGTTTGGATCACAAATTAAAAAGGAATGCACATAATCTATTGTCAGCTATTTGCATTTATGAGAATATCACTACAAATAACTAAAAGCAGGCCATGGATTTAGCTCAGTGGTTCCGCCACCTATCTCGGAAGCACAAGGACCCAAGTTTGATTCCGGTACCAAAACAAACAAACAAACAAAAAATCTAAAAGCAGTCTAAATATTTTAAACTAGATATTCCGATCTCCTTTCTGACAAGCAGACAAAAATGTCCTGAAAACTACTGAAGTGGCACTTGGAGGGCAGGCAGACCAAGGAAGAGAGCAGCACTCAGAGAACTGAAGGGAAAAGCAGGATTATCAGCACCAGCAGGCCCATTGGAAGTCACCTTCCATAGTCTGAGCCGTTTCTCCATTTGTTCTCATATTTATCTGTTCTTTAGCCAGGTTTGGGGAGCAAGCAGAATTTTACTAAAAGCTAACAGTTCTCCTTAGCTTTTTTGTCACCTCAGGTTCAAATTTAGAACAAAATATGGGGAATGGCAGAAATATCCTGAAATTTAGTCTCACTGAGGCACTGGACAATTTCTCTGTCAAGCATCTCAACCACAGTTAAAGATGCCAGGCTGTGATATAAGTAAAGTAATAATGGTCTACACGTATGATAATCTTGAGTTTTAGCCTGAGCTGTTTCTTGCTCAGATTACTCCTTTCTGAGCTTATTTACTAGTTATAAAATAAGAAGGCTAAAATGAATGTTGCACTAAAGCCCCTTCTAGCTTTTAAAATTCCAGAGCAGGATGTATTGGTTTGTTTTGGTACTGGGGATCAAACTCAGGACCTTGTGCTTGTGAGGCAGGTGGTGGCTCCACTTAGCCAAATCCCCAGGAGGATGTATTAACTTTTTTGGTGGGTTGCTGGCAGACACTCTGCTGCCTAGTGTTCATATTTTAGGGTGTATAGTTGGGAGATCGGTGAAGCCCAACTTTAGGAACTGTTTTACTCCAGGGCCAAACATCAGCAGCTGCAGCAGATGAAAGGAGGGTAAGTGCTCTATGCTTAGAGCTTGACTAAGTGGCCAGCTGGCTGTCCACTGAGAAAGACTGTGCTTCTCAGGACCTCTCAGAGACATGCACAGGTGCCTACCTACCAACAAGTGAATAGGAAATCCTCCTCAGGTAAACCAGGCAAACTGGACCTGAAAGCTGTCAGATTAGGAGATTGACTGTTGGTGTACTCTGGCAAGGAAAGAAAAATAATGTGATAAGGTACTGATATTGGTTAGGCCAAACTAAGGTCTCTGGACACTCAGTGGAATACTTGAGTATTTCAACAGTCATTATCCCAATTCAGTCACTTTCAGAGGCAAGCCTCGCATTCAGATTCTGGGGAAAGGCGTCAATTGTCCCAAGTTACATACATCTCAAGAGTTGAAGCCATAAGGAAGACAAGAAAAGGTCTTTTAAGCAGCCTGTGGTTTTTGAAAGGAAGAATGTGGAATCTCTGTTAAAGGGTTTCAGACATTCCCAAAACTTGTACTCCAAAGATAGAGATGAGAGAAATCAGCTGAAGAGGGGTGAATAAAATGTGCTGTCAAATGGTGGGAGTCCCAAAGTGAAATTGGCAGATGTGAAATATATGCAGTGAGATCCTGAGCACAAGCAAATGGTCTTCTCCAAGGAGGGTGGGTTTTACCCAATGCTTATTACCTGTATTACGATTTGATCTAAAATGGCCTCCAAAGGTTCATGTGTTTAGAAGGTGACTGGATTATAGCGCACTCTGGGTGACTTCCTGTTAGGAGATGGGGATCTCGTCAGAAGATGTAGGTCACTGAGGCATGCTCTGGGAAGGTGTTATCTCCCTTCTTGGGCTCCTCCCATCATTGTCAGCTTCCTGGCTGCCATGAAGTACACAGCTCAGGTCACTTCTGTCATACTATTGCTATATTTAAGCCAGCCAAACATGGGCAGAAACTTCTCCACTGTGAATTAAAATAAGCCTCTCCTCCTTTAAGTACCAGGTATCAGGTATTTTGTCCCAGCAAACAGAGGAAATGATAAGACCATATGCTATACTGTTTTTCTTACCCCCTGTACTGGAAATTGAACTCAGGACCTTGCACTTGACAGGCAGGTGTGGGTTCTGCTGAACCCACCAGCCCTGCTACATTGTTTTGGCACATGACAAATGATATTCAAATTTCAGTTTAAAATGCTGGTTTAAATTCTATAGGCTAGTTTTCAAGCAAAGAGAAAGCTGTTGATGACAACCTATCATTTTGGGACAAATATGCTAATAATAACCTATAAAAAGCTCCTGAAAACCTGTTTAAGTTATTTATGAGAAGACACAAGGATTTTGCGCTAAAAACACAACCTAGACAATTAGTTACCATTCATCAAGGAAAGCTTTCATGTTGGTTTTAAAATCTGGAGGGGCTGGTACAGGTTACCTTCCCCACTTTGCTTTGGGAAACTGGCAGCCCATTCCCTCAGATGTTCCGTTTTCCTTTTTTAATTTTTTTTGAGGTGCTGGGGGTCGAATCTAGGGGCTTGTACATACTAGTGGTTTCCATTTTTGAGACTCATTATTCTCCAGTTTAGAGAAAAATCTGGCAAGCTGCTCCAAAAAGTAATCCTAAGAAATACATAAAAGATACATGATTTGGCTTCCTTTCCCAAAGAAAAAGGACAGTGCTTATTACTGTGTCTGGATTTCCTTTATATCTCACTTAGAATACATCTTGCAAGTGAATAATGACAACAGGAGTGAGACAGCCATCCCAGCCCTCTCAGGAATATATCTTTAGAGGAAAAGAAAATTGTAGGGATCTGCAGTGGTAGGACTCAAGAAGTCTGAGTTCCTCCTTCATCAATATTCAATTATTTGAACAGCTAGAGACAGACACAAGCTTTACCAACAGTATCAGCCAGGGTGGGGAATAATTGCCAGGTTCACCATTTATGTTCCCTTTTCAAGACTTGCGTACTTTTGGAAGACAATTAACAGGTAGGTTTATAGTCCACTTAAATTGATACAGAGGCCATAAATTAAATAAATGGGATTATAACTTGTGAATAAATATAACAGTGAGTCTATTTAGAGGTATTTCTATTAACATTTTAGTATTAACATTAAAATTGGAAGTGTAAGGATTATAAATACAGAAAATACAAAATGTCCATGATTAGCTTATATTTTTATTGAACAGTGGTTGAGAATGAAATAAGGAAAATTAATTTGGTGAAATAACTCTTTCAAAATCATGTCTGGTAGCATGGTCTTGCGTGAATGATTTGTCATTAAGTGCCAACAGAGGTCAGAGAAAATATTCTCACAAAACCTGGAAATTTAAGCATCACACAAGTATCAACTTTCTTCTCACTTCAAATAAGAAAATAGTAAGTGTATGGAAATTTACTTATCTTGACAAGCTAGAAATAAGCTCTCACTTTCCCTTATAAACTAATGCCCTGTGTTCCAAATCAATTCTACATCAAATTGCTTACAAAACGAATCTGCTAGCATTTTCCCTTGGTGCCACATAAGTCTGAATATTAACTCAGACTTTACAATCTTAAATGCAGCGCTAACACAGCAGCTCAAATGCTGAGGACAGGAATGGATTATTCTTTTTAACTAGTACCACTTTCCTTGGCTTTTGCCTGATGATCTCATTTTCAAGTCAAAACATTACTTAACATTTAAAAAAACATTATAAAGTATATCTTATTCTATTTCAGCTCTTCAAAGGGTGGAGGAGTTTCTCTCGAAGGAAAGCTGGGGTGCTTACCAAAGGCATAGGAAAAAGAGGGTGATACTTGCTTGTTCGTTTCTGAGTCTCCACTGCAACCTAGCACTTTACTTGGCACACAGAAACTCAATAAATGCTGTTAAGAACTAAATCGGATGGCTGAGGAGTTAGGACTCTGTGTCTTCAAACTTCTCCCTTTTTTTGATGGTAGTGGTGGTCGTTTCACTTATGTTTGATGAGTAGGTGTGTGAGAAAAGAAAAAGCTTCCCTTTTTTTCCAAAGAGAAATTCTCCCATTTCAACCCACTATTTCAGTATAACTGGATAACGTCATCCCATTCTGAAATAGGCCAGATTCCATTGGGCTGCACATTGGGTGGAGAGTTCTTCCAGTCCCATGTCTTTATAGGAATCTTCCAGCTCTTACCATAGTTGGCTTCGATATATTCAATGGTTTCACATGGCACACGGACCTTCATGTCTACAAACTCAGTCCAGCACAGTGTAAACTTGGGAAACAGGTATCTACAGCAAAATAAAAGCAATGTGGAGAGGAGTTAGGCTTATATAAGGGGAGGTCTAGCTAAAGAACCCAGATGCTAGTACATTCCTGACGTAAGGATAGCCCTCTACCACTAACCGCTTTGGGGACAGAGTGGATATCTAGTGTTTTTAACTGTGCGGCATCCCCTTCCTCTTCTAATGTTAATATCCTCTCCTCTTTCCACTCTATATGTTGGTGGAGGAGCTAGACCCCTTTCCAAGCTTTAGAGATAAGTGAAAAAACAAACAAACAAACACACCTCAGGTCTGGCCAGCAGGTTATAGTGACTAGTTCAGAGATGGGAACATATCTGAGTTAGGTTAATAAAAGGTCAACCCTGGGATTTCCTTTGCAATCACTGGGGAAAGAGGTGTCAAAACAAAGTAATCAAAAGATGAAGAAAAATGATTAGTTTCCTTTCTTGCACAACCAGGATTGCCTAAAGACACAGAATAAGTATGACTCCAAGATGCATTCCCAGCTTCTCTTTCGGTTCCACACCTTACATGATCCTACATGTAATTTCTGCATTTCTTTCCACACAAATGATAAAAAAATCTTTAAGCCAGAATAAGTACTAACTGGTTATAATAAATTTAACTGTATCTACTGCAAACCTATGTCAATTAGTAGGTAAGAGGAATTAAACCCAAAATATGTTTCTAAAAAGTATTTTCAATCAAAGGAATTAAATTTGATATAAAGGAAAGCTAAAACTAGCAGATGTTTGATTTAAGGTTACATTATAGCCTTGTATTGTTTTTTTTTTTTTTGAGAAACGTTTCTTTTCTTCACAGCATGAGAACTGTCAGCAATGAGACCTAAACGGCAATAGCAGAAACCACAGGCATGTAAAATATCAGAGATCAAAGAAGGAAAAGGAAAAATCAGATTTTAGAGTGACTGTGTTATAGAAATGGGACCTAATGGGAATGTTATCCATAGAAAGGTCAGTTCTCATATATTCTGCTTTGCAGTATGTTCTGCCACCAAATCAACATAAAGTCATATATGAAAGTGAGAGGCTGAACAAATTCTAAAGAAAGCAACAAGCGGCTTCTACAAAAATCAAGGGGTGCTGGCAGTTAATGGCAGTCCCAGCTGACTTCTGTGAAAAGACAGCTACAGCAAATCTCATAGCTCAGAAAGAAATAAGATACAGCTTCAGTCTACCATCTGCTGGTCCCAGTTTTACTCTGCACACTCATATTCATGGAACTGCTTTTTTTGTCCTCAGACACGTCCATCCATCACCAGCCTCCACCCTCCCCAATCAGTTGCTGGTCAGCAGAATGACCACCTGTCTCATCCTGTCAAGTTCACACACTGAAACAGAAATGAAGCAGAAATCATGGTCTATGTAATATAGCAAGCAACACAGGCCAGGAAACGCCTCTCTTTTAAGTATTAGCCTCTATAGCAGTGATGGTGAACCTATGGCATGTGTGCCACAGTGGGCTGGTTTGTATCACTGAAAGCTTTAAAGGGTTCACCATCACTGCTCTAAAGCCTCATCAAAGAGCTGAAAGAAAACACACACACACACACACACACACACCTCGAATAGACAGGGTAGAAGAGAACACTATAAATTTAACAAAAGCATTGTTGACCAGTGAAGGACTCATGAGCAAAACTGAAACTTTTAAAACACTGTATATAAACAACGTGAAAGTAATGCAAAGACAATTTAACTGAAATATTAAATATTTATTCCTGAATGGAAACATCCCTAAACTCTCTGTGGTTTTCTTTTCCACAATTCTTTTTTAATTCACTCAGAAAAAACAAATTCTAACTTCCTAGTAGAAGAAAGATAAAACTATAAAATGTGAAAAGCAAATGTAAAATAGGATTTGGAGGGGAAAGGGAGGGTTGAGTGACATAGAACAGCTCATGACACATACTCTGTCCAGGTTACCAGTCAATAATGACTAAGATTAAATTACACCATGGGTCTGGTCTGCAATGTTACCTTGGGCTTAAAGCTATGATTAACCTTGGCTGAGCTATTCATACTTTAAAGTACAAGCCCTAGAATAGAATCTAAAATGTAAACAAGATAAATTTCCACTAAGGTAACTCTTAAATCAGAATACAAGTTTAAGGGATCACACACCAAAAAAACATTTCTTCTGTTTCATACAAATTTTGTATCATTTTATTTTTGTATAAAACAGCACTAAGAATCATACAGTTGGAGTAAAATATTTCTTTCACAGATAATCATTAAAATCTTTAGAGCTACTTGGTAGTGGTTAATTTCATCAGTTTAATTATACCATCTATGAACATAACTGCTAAATGAAAAGGAAGCGTGTCCAGTGTCACAGAACACAGGGTTTACTATTCCTAGTTAGCTAGGTTAAGTGCAACCGAGACACCATAACCACTACACCTGACCTTTTTTATATGTAAGTCTGCATTAAACTCTAGAGTTGCAAGACAGGCAATTTTTTTTTTTCCCTACAAAAATTTTCTGTAAAACGTAAAAGGTGTATCCCCATGAGCAATTTTATCTCTTCCTTTAACTCATTTCTTTTTATCTGGTATTCCAGGGCCGGTACCTAAGTCCCCCTAGCACACTGTTTAACAGGAGCAAAGACAGCATACATTGTTTTTATTGTTGTTGTTGTCTTTTGTTTTTTTCTGATTTTAATGGGATGGCTTCTACAGTTTTGTCATTAAATATGATTGCTCACTACTTTTTAAAAATATTCTCCTGATAAGGATAAAGAAATTTCAGATCCCTTTTAATCCAACTTTGCTTAAAAGGCCTTTTATTTCTCTTGGTTAATTATGAAATTTATCAATGGTTTTTGTCATTGAAATAATCATTTTTTTCCCTCTCCTTTGAATTCTTCATTGTGGAAATTCATACCAATTACATTACAAAATTCTATTTCTTTAGAATATTTTATTTGTATTTGCTTAAACTGTAACTGCTCTTTTTTTACACTTGATCTTAGCCAAAAGGCTGAGAAGCGATTTGTAACTGATCTTTTTTAAAAAGAAAAAGTTTCCAGTGTTGTCCATATCCAGAGTTTCTATTAGTCTCCTTAAATGAATTGCTTAGTTTTCTCCCTTTTTTATTTTTTGTTTTGTTGTTGTTGTTATTGCTGTACTGGGGATTGAACCCAGGGCCTTGACACTGAGTGACATCTCAGTCTTTTTTATTTATTTTCAGACCAAGTCTAAGTCATTAAGCTGCCAACATGTACCTTAGCCTCCCAGAGTCCTGGGGATCATAGGTGTGTTACAACACCTGGTTTTTGTCTTTTCTGACATAGCTTATATAATCTAGAGGTTAATTTATTCTGTAAAGGCATGAAAAAACTTTCCTGTAAACTTTCTAAGTCTTAGTGTCTTCTGGTAGGGAAAAGAGGGGGAAAGGAAGATTCTGGTTACTGATTCAGTTTCTTCAGTGAGTATAGGTTACCTGGATCTTGAGTTGATTTCAGTTTATATTCATCCAGAAAGCCTTATCATTCATTTCACATTTTACCTAACTGTAACATTCATTTACCTATAGTTATTCACAGCACTTTGAGACTCACTGTAATATACCTTAGATCATAAAAACCCACACATTGGCCATAAGCACTGATTATTTTTGTTCCATCAATCTGGCTAGATGTCATTATTTTATTAGTTTTAAAATTAATCCTTTATAAGAACTAGCATTTTGAATTGTTGGTGTATTTCTTAATTACTTTTTTTGCTTTCTTCCTTTACTTTTCTTATGCTGATTCTATAGTTTTCTTCAGTTAAATCCTCTATGTTTTCATATTTGTGTTCTTAAGGATATAAATTTATTTTTACTCCTTTACCTTCTGTTTTAGTATATAAAGCATTCATCATCTCTAAGTCCTAAAATTTATAATTTCTATTGTAATAGAATTACATGAATTATATTAATTCTATAAAGTAGAAATTTGTAATTTCTATTATAAAATTTCCTGTTCAATATTATTATTATGGAGGGTGTTTTAAAGTTTTTATGAATTTAAAAAAGACTTTTAATGTCAATTTCAACTTTAATTCCATTATGGTCACAAATGCCATCTACTGAAACAATTATGAACCTTTTCTCCTTTAATTACATACACAGATGACTTTTATTAATACTTGGGAATTTTAAAAAATTACCTTTATGATGTAGTGCATGATAAACTTTTGTAAATGTTCTATGCATATAGATAATAAGAGAGTGTATTCACCATTGTTTTTTATTTGTTTGTTTGAGACAGGGTCTCACTATGTAGTTTAGACTGACCTGGAACTCACTATGTAGCCCAGGCTGGTCTCGAACTCACAGTGATCCTCCTGCCTCAGCCTCCTGAGTGCTGGGATTACAGGCATGCGCCACCACGCCCAGCACACCATTGTTTATTGAAAATGTATATAGCTGGTTTTGTGTTGTCAATATTTTTCTTCTTTTGGGGAGCAGGAACTTTAAAAATGAAAGTATCAAACAAGGTACAGTGGCCCATGTCTGCAATTCTGGCACTCTGAGAAGCTGAGGCAAGAATATCAGAAGTTTGAACCCAGTCTGGGTAACTTAGTGACTTAGTAAGACCCTGTCTTAACATAGAAAATAAAAAATACCTGAGGATGTAGCTCAGTGCAAAAGCCTAGGCTCAATCTCTAGTACAACACACACACACACACACACACACACACACACACACAAATACACACACAAAACTGTGGACACACAAAATATTTATTCATCAAAAACACTGTTTTTTTTTTTTTACATTTTTAAAGGTTACATTTATAGTCACGAATGCTGGCAAACTGTTTCTTTGAAAGATTATGTAGTGGGTCTTCTAATCCTTTAGTATTTCTGCCTCAAAATTCTATTTTGTCTGATAATAATATTACGGTACTAGTTTTTTGCATTTTATTTTCCCATTTGATAATCTTTGACTTCCAACATGTTAATTTATTTACATTTATTGTGATAAACTGTATGTTAGCCTTATAAACTAGTCTAGAACCAGACTGCTGAGGCTCAAATCCTGGCATTACCAATTACTAATTTTGTGATCTTGGCCAGCCTCTTTGTGACTTAAATCCATCATTTGTAAATCAAGGCTAATAATGGTATCTATACCTCAGAGGGATGTTAGCATACAATGAATAAATGTAAAGTGCTGAGACCAGTGTCTAAGACATAGTAAGTTTGCTGTAACAATATTAATTGTTGTTGTTCCTTTTTACATCTTTTCAATTACCAAACTTTTTCTTCCTTTACCTTTCTTATTTTCATATGGAGATAAAGGTTAATATATTTCCTTTTGTCTGCTTATTTAGAAGTCTGAAATTGTATTTCTATTCCAGTTATCTTTTATTTTTAAATATACTTTGCCAGAACTTTTCTAATAAAGACTGAATTTATGTAGAATCTCTATCCTGTTCCTAAACATGAGACTTAGTATACTTTTCTTTTTTCCCATTGAGTTTATTGGTACTTTTTAAGTATACAGTAGTTACATTCATCATTGGGATCTTGTACCTTTACATAACATCTTGGTTCTCATTTTTTCCCCATATCCCTGCCCTCCTTTCACCCCCTCCACCCTCCCCTTCATGAAGACTTTGTTTCCATTTTTCCCTTTTCTCATTTTTTTCCTTTATTTCCTTTCCCCTACCCTTCCCACTTCCCTTACACCTTTAGCCCTTTTCTTCCTATTTTACATTATCAGTTATACAATTTGGATCTTATTTATACTCTTAGTATTTATACTTTTAGTTTTTCACACCAGAGAAACTATTCAGTATTTACATATGGGTGCCTTATTCATTTAGCTTATGAGTATGGCCTCAATATGCATCCATTTTCCTATGAATGACTCTAGCCTCTCATTCTTTATGGCTGAGTAGTATTCCATTTTATAGAAAAACCATATTTTCTTTATCCAGTCTTCAACTGATGGGCAATTGGGCTGTTTCCAAGTTTTAGCTATTACAAACTGTGCCGCTATAAACATGGGTGTATATATATCACTGTGGTATGATTCTTTTAATTCTTTTGGGAAGATACCCAGCAGAGGGATAGCTGGGTTAAGTGGAACCTCTAATCCTAGTTCTTTGAGGTATCTCCAGATTGATTTCCACAGCGGTTGCACCAGTCTGCACTCCCAGCAACAATGGAGAAGGGTTCCTTTCTCTAGACTTAGCATACTTTAGTACTTGACAATGACATACCTTCTGTTTGACTTACTGTCAAGAGCTTTCCTTTTGGGACTCTTCTCATTTTAATACACTGTCATTTTTTTATAAGTAATGGTTAAAACACATTGATATAAATCTTGGGTTTTGAAATTAGTATTTCATATGTATCTATCGTCCCCTTGGTTCTTTAACATGTTTAAAGTATAGATCTATGAGGCATACACTTTTTTGGAGTACTGATTTCCTGAACCACAATTTGATCAATCACAAACTGATTTTTCCTCCTTGTCTGCCTTTAATTTGGAAATTATCCTTAAGTATACTGCTTCATAACTTATTCTCTCTTAGCTCATCTATATCTTTAAGACATACACATCAGTGCTTTTTGTCTAGAGCAGAGTATAACAAAGAGAGGAATTACTGTGTCACAGTAATTATAAATCATCAACACTCATCTTGCTTTCAAACAGCTAAGAATTAGATTCATCTCCTGGAAATCAAAGTTATAGTATGCTGTGTAGTATTTTTAAAACAATTCTCCCTTCCACTAAACCTTTCAGAATTCTAACACAGACAATACAGAAACAAAAGGAGTCACAGAGAAATTGCTAACATACTTTTTAGAACCTGGGCTGAAATACAGTGTTTCCAAGATCTTTATTCTTCTTATTAGCCACTTCATCCTAAGCTATACACACACATAAAAGAGAAAAGAGAAAGAATATATGTGTTTTATAAAGTAAAATTCTACCTACTCAACCTTGTTTTCCCACACTTCCATGGTAAACTGATTTCATTTACCCTACTGATTGCTAAACTTTACTATGCAATCCTGATATGACTTGTGCTCCAAGGGACGGAACTAGGAGAAACAAGAAATTGTTATCTTCAAGGAATAGTATCATTTAATGCCTGAATGCACATATATAACACCCCTTCAAAAATTATCAAGTAAACACATGCACAAAATTTGTCTTCAGTGCCAGAGAATAAACCTTCAGGACTTTATTTCTAAGCCCTAACTTGTAAAAACTAGATCTACAACTCATCAGATAATTATCCTTCAGATAATTTTTATAGGATTTCTCGTTGGATATAATAATTTAATTATTTAAAAAGAGGCTAAAATTATTATTAAAGTTTCATGTTGAGTACAAAGGGACTTAAAAAAAAAAAGTACAGGGCCAAGGATTTAGCGGAGTGGTTTCGCAGCCTGCCTTGCAAGCACAAGGACCCGGTACCAAAAAAAAATAAAAAATAAAAAATAAAAAGTACAAAAGGCTTTTGTATTGATATCAGTTCACCCAATTTGTCTAATATGCAAAATTCTCAAAGTTTATCACTGCAATCAGGTCTGCACCCTGATTAAATTCATTGCTTTTGGTCCCACATATCCCTGTACCTCAGTGTTATCTTGTACATCTTTTTCCTTATCAATTTTCAGTCACGAAATGATTTTTTTATCTTTTTAACCCAAGTCAACTTTTTTGAGGTATAATTATATAGAATGAAATGCACCCACTATAAGTGATGAGTGTTGACAAACATACATATCTGTGTAACTGCCGCATTAATCAAGACATAAAACATTTCTACCATCCAAAGTTCCCTGGGCTCCTTACTGGTCATGCAGTTAACATACCTGGCCCTATACAATTTTATTACATTCTTCATTGGTTTTGTCTGTGCAGTAATTTCAAATAAATACACAGCATGTACTTGTCCTATATTATTTCTTTCATTCATAATGTCTTGAGGATTCAGCCATGTGAGTATATCCAGTGGCAGCTTATTCCTTTCTATTGCTTATCCCATTTTTGATGATATCATAATTCACATATCTGATCACTGGGAGATGAATGTTTGGGATGCTTTTGTTTTTTGGCTACTATGAATAAAACTGCTATGAACATTTGAAAACAAGTCCTTTAGTGCAAATACATTATATGTTTATTTCTCTTGGGACATTAGTCAATAGAAATATAAGGTATTTCTCCCTAATAGATACATGTATAAACAACAAAGTAAATACTGGTTTTAAAAAAATATAACTTTACTTCATATGCATAGAAGATCTGCTATTTATTCATTCTGAAAGAATTGTCTCTTAAAAGAATCAAGCTCACTATATAACTGTCACTTCTGTATATTGTGTTGGTATATAATTACTATGTAACATGAATTCAAAGTTGTTTCCTCAACCCCTCAGTTTTACACCTCCTACTTACCAGCAGTTTTGAGGCATAACTGAGAACTAAGATATAATCTACATGTTGTAAACTATGAAGGCATAAATATAGCAGGAAATGTGAGATCATTTTAGAAAAGTCAATGTTTTAAATACATTCATTTAAAGAAATTATTCAAATTTGCTTTTTTAGTTTCACAGCTGTAAGTACTAATGAGACAAATATGTTTCCTGAGAGCTGTAACTATAGAAGCATAGTATCCAGAGGCTGAGAGAAACTATGAGGGGAGATTTGATATCTAACTATTCTTTAACTTCCTGAGAAGCAGAGTGATTGAAAATAACTAGGGTGACTTAATTTTATGATTTTAACTTGCAAAGCTGCTAGATGAGACCAAGTCAAGTTTCAAGTAAGGTTCAGGTTTAACACAGGCCAACAGATGTACTACGACTGATTTTATCTGTCACTTGGAAAGGACACACAAATCAGTAAAAGTATTCTAAAACACACAAGAGAAGTAAAAATGAAAAAAAATCTATGGAAATGAAGAGAAAGAGGAATTATTTCTAGAAAGAAGTACTAAGAGTGATTCCAAAGAAGAGGTATCTCAGTGCCCTTGACTGGGGATAACGGGAACATGTGTCATAGAGAATAATCTGGTATTATTAGCAACAGTTTGGCTAAAGCCAAATTTCAAAAGGTAGAGTAACTAAATATAATGTAGTATTCTGGGCTGGAATGAAAAAAGAGTACTAGCCAAAAAACTGGAATACAGATAAAATCTGGAGTTTAAACTTGACCTTTATATTTATATAAAATAGTATAATTTCTAAAAAGTAATAGGGACAAGTACCTTCATTACCCTGAGATAAGGAAATATTTCGTAAATGAAGGGAGGGCAGGGGAACGGGGAAAAAATAAGAACCAAGATTATGTAAAGGTACAAATTTCCAACAATGAATGTCATTATATTGTATACATTAAATGTACCAATAAAATTAATTTTTAAAAAGGACACAAAAAGCACTAACTATAAATACATGGATACACTGAACTACATTAAAAATAACTTTCAGTGAACAAAAGTTACCAGCAAGAGAGTGAAAAGGAAAAACATGAATGTGGCGCCACATGCCTGTAATCTCAGCACTGCACAGGCTGAGGCAGGAGGATGGCAAGTTTAAATACAGGATGGGCAATTTGGCAACTAAGCGAGACCCTGTCTCAAAATAAAAAAAATGAAAAAAGGATTGGGGATGTAGCTTGGTACTAAGGAACTACATTCAGTCCCCAGCATTATAACACCAACAAAAAAATCAAAACAAAACAAAACCTAACAAGATATTGAACAGATGCCCCACAAAAGAGAATATCTAAATGGTCAATAACCACAGAGAAGTAGTGACCCTGTTATTAGGGAAATGGAAATTAAAACTAACACGGTAACACTACACACCCAACAAAATTGGTCTGACAACTCAATTGGAAAGTCTTATAATATACCAATGGGAAAGCAACTGACAAATTCAACTTCGGAAAACTAAATGTCAACAAAAACAGTGAAGTTGAATATGTGTGTACCTTATGATCAAGCAATCCCTCACTTCATATATGTACCTAACAGAAGACTACAGATATGCTCTAGCTTTTGTGTCTTCCATATTTACTCACTAGAATTCTAAATCCCAAGGCAATGGTACTAACAGGGCCTTTGGTAGGTGATTAGGTCATGAGACTAGAGTCCTCATGAATGGGATTAATGTCCTTGTAAAGAGGTTGGGAGCTTGTTCGCTCTTTCTACCATGTGAAGGCATAGGGAGAGGTTGGTAGACTGCAAGCAGAAAGAAAGCTGGGCACAATGGAACATATCTGCAATCCTAGCTACTAAGGAGGCCAAGAGGATGATCACAAGTTTGATGCCAGCCTGGGCAATTTAGCATGACCCATGTTTCAAAAAAACAAAATATACCAGAGCTGGGGATGCAGCTCAGTGGAAGAGACTTGTGCATAAGGCACAAGGCCTTGGGTTCAATTCCCAACACTACAAGGAACAAAAACAAAAGAAAGAAAAAACAAAACAGGAAGAAAGTTCTCACCAGAACCTAATCATGCTGGCACCTTGCTCTTATACTCCCTAGTCTCCAGAACGGTGAGAGAGAAATTTCTGTTATTTGTAAGCCATCCAGTTTATGGGGTTTTATTATAGTAGTGTACTAAGACAAACATGAGCAAGTGCAGTAGAAGACATATACAGACTGGTCACTGTAATCATCTGTGATAGTCCCAAAATGAAAATAGCCCAAAGAGTAAACCTCCGAGGATTTGATAAATAATTGTGGTATAGTCATGCAGCAAAGAAAATGACTAGAATAACAACTACAAATGTAAAAACACGATGATTTTTCACACACACCATGTTGAGTGAAAAGAAGCCAGCAATATGATTCCATTTATATAAAGTGAAAAATAAGGTATAAACTGTAATATTAGAAGTTACAATAGTTATTACTTTGTGGAAGAGAAGAGTCATGGTAGTGTAGGCTTCTTAGGTGCAGCAAATATCTATTTTTTGACTGGCATGTTGGTTGCATGTGTATTCACTTAATTACTTTTAGAGGCATATTTATTTTGTGTACTTTTCTGTGTGCTACATTCAATTAAAAAACATAATTATCCTTTATTTCCTAATTTTCTCCAGTTCTAAGACTGTAAACTTATGTACTGCTTTGGACCCTTACGAGTTTTTTCTTGGACTCTCCTTCAGGCTCAGGTCTCCTTATTCAGAGCCAAGCATAAGGTTAAGCCTTTCACTACTTCTTCTGATTACCTCCTGTTTAGTACAGGTTTGCAGGAACCCTCATCTAGCTCACAATAACAGATATTTTTGTGGATTTCTCCACTAACATTCACTTTCATCTCTCCACACCCATTCAAACAAGCCTCAATAAGTTCTGTCTTATATTCATCATCTTAAGCCCTGAGACTCTGATTTATTCCATAAAATAAAAAACTCTGCAGCCCCAAACTAAGACTTTGTGTCAATTAACTGATTCACCAATATTATGCAATGTCATTTTCTCTATACTGCATTATATCTCCTTTCTTAAGAGCCAACCCAATCTAATTTAATAGCAATCCCCCGTTCAGCATTATTCACTCAAATTGTGCTGGCTCAACTCTTAGCTCTTGACTACTTATTTTATTCCTATAAATGATATATCTCCACAGTTATGCAGAGTGCAAGATTTTATCCATCTCTGTAACATCTGGCAGGCTTTAATTCACTATTGCACGTTTTTTTCCCCCTAATTGGTAGGCTCTGCCTTCCTAATATGGAATAAGCAAACACTTGTGAATTATGTGCCAAGCACTGAATCAGTTGGTTTCACATTATTTCATCTAAGCATTACAGGGTATAAGGGCAGCAGCATTTTTTCATTTCATGGAAGAGAAATATGAAGCTCTGAAGGTCAGCTGATACAAAGAACAGAAATCAGGTCTGAATCAAGGGCTCACTCTGATTCCAGGGCTCACATTTAAAACCATACCTAAAGTTTAGATATAGAAGTCTCTTTGTACAAAAAGTACCTAACATGTATTTTAAAAAAACATTAAAAACTATCATACTTCTTACAGCTGAATTTTGAAGTGGAAACTGCAAGAGGGGAAAATGTGTGTTTGGTAGTATTAAAAGATGACAGATGTTTGTAATAGGTAACAGGAAGGTAATAAGTACTGGTAACTTGTCATCAATGACTGATCTAGTTGTAGGAGAGAAGTCTTTGAGTTAATGAAAAGAAGTAGGAAAGAAAAGCTATTGAAAGGAACAATCAGGAGCTTCATGAATGACAGCTTTACAATGCAAAACTCAGTAAAACATAGCAAAGTTAATACTCTCATTCACTGTTGGTGACTACGGCTATACAACACTTACATAACTTTTTTTGGAAGGTAATCTGGTAATATGAAATCAAGGTGCTTTTAAAAGGCTCACACCTTTTTGTTTCAGAACATATATCCATTAATTCAACAGACATTTAATGGAGATGTGACTAAGTTTGGGGTAGAATGCATAATGAATGTGATACATAATTATGATTTGAACAGCAAGAATATTAAATTTTTGTGTATGATGACATGGCCAAATGATGCCAACTTGATCTTATTTCCATTTAACATGTATCCATTGCACATATTAATGGAGTTCAGTGTGTTTGTTCAACACATGCACACAGTGTGCATGAATCAAATCCAAGCTCTCTGTATCCCTACAGTCCCTTCCAACCTGTAGTTTTCTACATTTAGGTCAACTTCCCCATGGAAGAGAACATGCAGTCCTTGTATCTAGTTTATTTCACTTAATATGGCTTCCAGTTCCATCTATGTTGTTGCAAATGACAGGATTTGATTCTTCTTTATGGCTGAAGATTATAGCTCATACATTTTAACTCTAATTCTACTTCTGGGTGCTTATTTAAGGAAATAATCTCTAATAAAGTTTTTATTTTATATGTAAAGATGCTCTCAAAATTTGAATTAAAAAGTGAAAACAAAGGAGAAAAATAAATACTGTAAGCCTGTTATTATGATTATTAGGTCTTTCTCCATATCCTTCCTGAATCTATCTAACCAAGGCTATGTAGCCTAGCCTATCTCACTAGATAGCCAGGCAGGCCTCAAATTCCCTGAGATCCTCCTGCCTCAGCCTCCCAAATGCTGGGATTACAGGCATGCGCTACTATGCCTGGTACTCTAACCAACATGTTTTGAAGCTATTCTTCCTTCCTGTTGCTCTGGTACCTCACTTATAGCTTGTACATAGTCCAATCACTATACTGCTGATAGAGTACTTTCATGTTTGTTTTATGTTCTGAATAATGAGATACTTGAGGACAGAAACTAAGTTATATTCACATCAGTATCCTTAGCATATAGCAGTCAGAACTAAATTTTACAGAAATAAAGTCATAAATTACATAGGAGCTACACTTGGATGCAAATGTGGTCAACAAGGGAAGAATCTAAATTCTCCGAAGATCTAATAAGCAGTAATCGCAAATATAAGAAGGCATAAGGAACACAGTTCTAACCCAAGGGATAAAGGATTTCCTATTAGAGGATATAACAATAGCTGTATTACCCCGACAGTATTCTTATGGAGAGTATTAACAACATGAAACTGAGAGTGATACTAAGTATATGGATAAGAACATGGCTCTGACATGATAAAGACCTATGGCTGAGTTTTAGCACAGTCTTAATCTCCTCATTCACAGAACAAAGGTGACAAACTTACAAAGGTTAACTGTGATGATACATATACAATTACTTAGAACACAGTACATATTTAATTAAAATTAACCATTATAATTTCTAAAAATTCTGGCCTGTACCCAACATCAGTTATTGCAGACAAGGAGAGAAATAACCCAAAGAAACCTAAGCAGCAACTTGTAGGAACCGTGAAGTTGCAGAAAAATACTTCACATCCTGTGGGCATAGTTATAGCTATATTCAACACTTTTTTATTACTGGTGAGCTGGACTCTGGAGAAGAAAAGCAGATATACAAAGTGCAGACAATATTTAAAAATGGAATTTGGATTTTAGGTAAAAGAATGACTGTAAGTAAAGAAGTGACAGACCAAAAGAAATGAGTGTCATGATATCTTGGAAGAAAAAGCTTAGTTAGAGAATAACCCAAGTTAGCACTGTGTTGAAGGTGCTATGTTTTTCACCAGTTCAGCACACCAGTAATAATAACAGTAGTAGCAATAATACAGTAATGACATTAGCAGCCTTATCTGGGCATGCTGGCACATTCCTTCCTCCAGGAGGCTGAGGCAGGAGGATCACAAGTTCAAGCCCAAGCCTGGGCAACTTAGTGCCTGAGCAAGACCCTGTCTCAAAATGCAAGAAAATTTTAAAAAGGGTCGAGGATGTAGCTCACTTTGAAGGATTCAATCCTCAGTACTACTCTCACGTAAACCAAACCAACGCAAAATAACCATAACAACATACAGGTCACAGTTAAGTCTTCCCTGCATTAATAGCTCCATTGGTTACTTCATTTCTGAGTTTTAGTTTCCTTATGTCTAACTGGCGATGTGAATACATAACCCACAGCAATAGTAGTAAGTTTTGTTTATTTAAAGTACCTATTAAAATGCTTATTATCTAGCAGATACCTTGGTAGTTATATCTTTATTATTACTATTGATATTAAAATTATTAATTCATAAGACCAAGAACATTATTCTACAGGCGCAAAAAGTAGAGCTTACAAACAAGACTCTTTACTCTTTTTTTTTTGTTTTTTTGAGACAGGGTCTCACTATGTAGTTGAGACTGACCTGGAACTCACTATGTAGCCCAGGCTGGTCTCAAACTCACAGTGATCTTCCTGCCTCAGCTTCCCAAGTGCTGGGATTACAGGGTGCGCCACTACGCCCGGATCTTTACTCTTTTTTAATGAGTTGCTTTCATCCTCTTAAAAAAGGTAAACATTTTATGTATTTATTTTTCTCAGCACCAATTACACATGAATAAAAAATAGAGTACTATAAAAATAAAAAGACTCAAGCTAGTTTTAAAGATTTTGAGTTTTTTTTTTTTCCTCCTGGAATGGTAGTGTTAAAAATACTACATTTCTGTAAAGCAAATAGTGCTGAAAAGAATGAAAATGGCATATGGCTGGGCGAATCTTCTAAAGAAACTACTCCATGCAGCCATCTCCTGTTCTTTTCTCTGCCTTTTAAGGTCACAGCAACATGATAGAAAATCTGGGACTCACACCATCTGTCCAGACTGTTCTACCACTGCTCATTTCTCTTGTTAAATAGTCAGAACACTTCACACTTCCCAAACACTGCTACTATAAAGAGCAGCTGAAGCAGAATGAAAGACGCTTTTTCTATCCAGAAATGTAGTAGCTGGAAATGAATAGTTCCTTTGAGGATCGTAGATTACAGATCAGTCCATGAGAAGAAAAATTCAACCCTTAGAAAGAAATTTATTCCAAAAAGACTGATACTAGCTCTAGAAATTATATTTCTTGGAAAAAGAGTGATGCTCTTGTATGAGTTCCCTCGGCAAAGGTCTGTATATTTTTCATAAGACTAAGCAGAATAGTTTTCTTTACTATGCTTCTGTAACAAATTATTAGCAGCAATTAATAGTTGCTTAGCACTCAGGACATCTTCACACCCTTCAAAGCCCACAGCATTAACTAATCCTTATAGCCACTGTATGTGGAAATTTCTATTATTCTTTCCAATATTACGGTTGAGAAAACTTAGGCAGAAAGTTTGAGAAATCTGATCAAGGTAGTACAGCTCACAAAATGTAGAGCTGAGATTCTAAAGTAAGCACACTTGCTCTGTGTCCTTACTTCTTGTTACAGGTTTTAAAAAAGCCTTCTAATTACAGACTGCATTTAACATCTCTATTATATTTTGAAGAAACAAACTGTAGCTGAACATCACATTTACCTAGCCACCTATATTTACCCGTCCATTTATCTAGCCACAATAACTGCGTCAATCATATATTCATTAATAATTTTTTTCTTTTCAATTTAATAATTTGTAAATGTCTTACAATTAGTCAATGTAGCACAAGAGTTTTTTTTCATAAAGCAAAATTTTTTATAGTAAATAAAAGTTTCAAAGAATATACTCTGGGATCAGTGTCAAATTGGGACACAATACTTTATGACTTTGAGAAAAAAGTTTGGATTACTCTTAAACCTCCAGAACAAGTTCAACCTTACATGAAAATTTCTTGACTTGAGGATCCCAATCCGATAGATCAGTGTACTCAGGAGAAACCAGAACGAATCTGGAATTCCTTCTCTGTGCTTACAGAATATTCTTCTTTATGCTCAGAGGCTCAAATTTATTTATTAACAGAAGCCTCGTCTCAGCTCGTTAGTGAGGTAAATTTATGCTACTGGTTATATTACCACACTAATGACAGTAATGATAGCAGTCACATTTGTAATTATAATATTAATAATATTAAGCAACGATATCAATGATAACCCCTTAAATACTGCTAAATTACTAAGTGCTAAGCACTGTGTTAAGTGTTTCTTACTGTCCAGTACATTAGAGAGGCCATGTGGGATAGTGGTTAAAAGTATAAACTCTAACCGATTGCTGTCTCTCTATTTATTTGTGTATTCTTGAACAAATAGTACTTAAATTCCAGCTCCTCATAGAATACCTACATCCTAATGTTGAGAGGATTTAATGGGATAATATATGTAAAATATTCAGAATAGTGCCTAACAACAATAGTTATTACCTAAATGTTAACAGACAAGGCACTTAATGTTCAGAAAAGCTAAAGGCCACAAATTAGGGTACAGATGAAGTTTCCCAGGTCTGCCTGACTTCGAAGCCCACGCTCCTTGTGTACCCATTCTCATTTGTCTTATAATTGGCAGTGTTGTTCCTTTCTTAGTAGCATAAATGTTGTAACTTACAATGGATATTATCTTACATTTGATAAAACATGGTAACTGGTAAATCCAATGTGTGTTCTTTTAAGGATTAGGTCTCAGTCTATATGAAAGTTATCTTTGTTCTGTTTTGTTTTGTTTTGTCTTCCCATGTAAACCAGACTGACTTCAAACTCACCATGTAACCCAGGCTGGCTTTAAACTCACTGGCAATCTTCCTGCCTCAGCTTCTTGAGTGCCAGGATTATAGTTGTGTGCCGCCATGCCCAGCTAAAATTACATTCTAAAGCTTGCTGAGCACTTATGGACTCAGCTCTTTTCCATTTTAATTTCTTTAAACTTTACTTTACCTGAACTATTTCCTTCTTTCTAACCCTTACCTATTCCCATGTAATTATCAAGCTCCTACAGCTCTAACAATGTTTATATTTGGTTTAGGTTCTAGACTTGATTTTTATGTTTCTTGCTTTGATGATCTCTCTCTGTTGACCCAAATTAATCATGATAATTCCTTCAAGTGACAAACCTAGGGACACAGCCTTCTTATGGACCGTACACATAGGCAGATTTCTCTTCACAAGCAAAACTACACTCTTCAGATAAGCTGGGAAAGGATTAGCTCATAATGGAGACTTGACAGATGTAGGGTTTTTTGTTTGCATTTCCTTTTAGTTATATCTTTATTTCTACCTTTAGAAATTAATAAGTACTTATCTGATTCATACTTAAATTTTCTTCCTGTTTTGGCCTGAGTGCCTCCATTCCACATATAGTCAGTATCTTCATAGAAGAAAAAAATGTCAAGTTTTACATCATCTTTTCCCTGGAAGGATAGTTCCAAGCTGTCTTCTACCTAGGGAGAAGATAAAAACCATTTTTTTAACAAAAAAAAGAAAAAAAAGTCTAATATTTTACATAGAATATTAATTCTAACATGCACATTTGCTTCTAGAATAGCACTGAAACTGGGGTGTGTCACAGAATCATTTATTTTCTCTTAAAAGCACAAAAGTAATTCTTTCTAACTAATGAACCTCAGAGTAATTATCTTATGGTAGTTAAAAGTACCACTCTCCAGAGAAAATAGAAACATCACAATCTAGAGTCCCTTTCTGACTAAAGAAGGAAAGAAACCAAAGAAAAATTACTTCCTTTAATAAACCAAGAAATACGTCTATCAATGGTTTATAAATAATTAAGTGGTCTTATATTTGGCCACATACATAACACCAATCATTATATCATATACATGAAAAAGAAGAAATTAAAAAAAAAACTAAGACGAAAAGAAACTGAGAGCATTTTCCTTAAGAAACATCCTACAAATAATTATACTTCTATTGGACCTGGTGCAGCATCTGTCCGTTCCAGTACCATCATACAATAATTTTTTTTTCCCCCTCTCAATCAGGCAGTAAGTTCCTCCAGGGTAAGAGTTGTAGGAATTTATTCATCTTTGTATTACAGGTCCAGACAGGCAGAGCAAAGCCAGATATACAGCAAACATTTGGTAAATATTTGCTGAATGACTATACTCTAATTACTTTTTTGACTTCAAGATAAAATTTTATTCAACTGTTTTAGCACACTAGAATCAGTATTTATGATAGGAGAAATAATTTTATAGGAACTAAACATATTTCTACTTTATTTTCAGGATAATACTTCCCAGGAAACAAGCAAATTAAGCACAACATGATTACAAGGGATCATGAACTTAAGACAAAGAATCAAACTTCTAGAGCAAGTCTGCATCTAGCCCACGATGACCTATCTCTGGTTGACCTCTAAGGAAACTTGTATAACTCAGGACATGTGCAATAAACAAGAAATTCAAGTACTTCCCTTAGCAGTCAATAGAACATTTGCGTTTATAATTATAATGACATCCATTCCTAAATGAAAATAAAATTATATGATTCAGAGAAAAAATATAACTTCACACAGGGTTAATGGGACACTGCTTTTTACATTAATTTTATATTATTGCCAAATACAGTGGGAATAAATTCATTTATAAGAGTCAAGTATCCTTCTTTCCTATTGTCAATTAAAAGCCTGACTTTCTAGCTTTTTCATAAATAGCACAGAAATCACAAGTAGTAACAAGCTTCTGCTGAACCCATCCTTGGTTAACACTGAGTCATAAAATTCTGTAAGTGTTCTTAACTGAGTTCTTAATATAAATTTTATAACTTGAGACATATTATTTACAAAATAAAGCAAATTTTTGTTACTGACCTTCCCAAACTTATGTTTGAGTGGAAGTCCTGCCTCCTGAAATGCTAAAATAATATCAGATTTGTAATCTTGTATAAAAATCCCTAGGTCGACATCTTTGCTATAAGGAATGATACTGCACTGCCGATACCATCCTAAAAAAGAAAGGGCATAAGGTTTTTTTAAAAAAATAAAATCTGAAAAAATTAGTCATCTTAATGGATACTCTTTAAAACAGTGGATTTTATTTCACAGGATTAGATTGACAGTGTTTTGCCAAAATAATTTTTTTTTTGGTACGGGGGATTAGAACTCAGGTCTTTGTGTTTGCAAGGCAGGCCACCAAACCACTGAGCTAAATCCCCAGCCCCACCAAAATAATTTTTTAAAAATTAAATCCCAAACTAAAAGATGAGTTATAGGAGTCACCTCTTAAAGAAC
Organism: Fukomys damarensis; assembly: GCF_012274545.1. Lineage (NCBI taxonomy): Eukaryota > Metazoa > Chordata > Mammalia > Rodentia > Bathyergidae > Fukomys > Fukomys damarensis. Next base: position 23,002,811 of record NW_022900948.1, on the reverse strand, counting down.
CTCTTTCTCTCATCTATATATCTATGTATCTACTACCTACCTATTTATCTATTGATATTTCTTCACTGGTCTGAGCACTCAAACTTCCTCTAAAACTTTCATGATATATTTTAATTTCTGAATAAACCATGGTTTTAATAATATGTTAATTGGCCCAACTATTTAAAAAGCTCAGCTGCTGTTTAGAATGGTTAATCATTAACATTTAGTGATACAGCTTACCAACATTTAGCCACTGTTTAACATTTAGTAGTGAAGATATGCTAAAATATTTTGTTCTCTTACTTATTCAGTGTAACTTTTCTGAGTCAATAATTTGTAGAATTTAACAGCTCATATCTGATGGGTCACATAAAAGAGAAGCAGTATTAGCTTCAATTTTTCAATACATTCAAAACATTGCTAAAAGTTTACTATATATACATATACATACACACACACTTCTCAACTAGCTGCTATAGCATTCTTCTAAAACAAAATACCCTAATATTTCTAAGGACTCTCAAATCTTCCCTTTTATTCTACCAACACTTCTCAAATTATTTAAAAGTAAATACAACTGTAGACCTGTAAAGTAGTCACAATTATCATAATAGGTCCTGCTACTGGGCAGTATTATCTGGAATTCTAAAAGAATTCTATCAAATAATTTTAAAATATTAAGATGGAAGGGTTGGGATTTAGCCCAGTGGTTTCTGCCACCTGAGTCACAAGCGCAAGGTCCCGAGTTTGATCCCCAGTATAAAAAACAAAATAAAAACAACAACAAAAGAATGGAAGACTCCTTTGTCATCTACTATAACTCCCTCATTTCAAAAGTGCCTTTAAATCAAGAAAACCATGGTGCTAAAATCTAAAAATGAATAATAACAAATTATTGAGACATTTTTGATAACACAGATGACAACACAATCTTGCTTCTAAAAAGTTAAACTTTAGAGCAAATATCACAGAAGTAAGAGAAATGCTCCTTTTGGGGGGTTTATTCCAATGTTAGGCTCCTTGACAGGAAGAACCATGAAATCTTCTACAGAGCCTAAGTAAGATAACCATATATTCTAGTTCACACTTATTGTACCAACATAATTAGTTAAGACATTTGTTTTGGGGCTGGGGATTTAGCTCAGGGGTACTGTCTTGCCTCACAAGCGCAAAGTCCTGAGTTCAATCCCTGGTACAGAAAAAAAAAATATATATATATATATATATACACACACACACACATACATACACACACACACACACACACACACACAACCATGCCATGTGTACTATGCTGATTGGCCTGGAATCACAGCTTGAAAAACATGTAGAATACTTCCCTATAATACTGGGGGAAGCAGATAGGGATAGTGGTGGCCACTGGCTAGAAGCAACAGTGATACCATGAACTTATTTCCAACATCACAGATGTGTCCACAAACCTTCCATCAGTCCTCCTGCTCTTAGTCATTCTACATCTTTATCACGGTTTTTCCAGAGAAACATAACTACTAGAATTTAGGAGACAGGAGGATATACATGCAGAGACTGTTTGATTGTTAAGAAATGGCTCCTGTGATCACAGAAACTGATAGTTCCCAAGATCTGCAGGGTGACTTGGTGACCTAGAGGTCCAGGAAAGCAAAGGGTGTAGCTCCATTAAAAAAAAAAAAAAAAAAAAAAAAAGACATGTTTCATTCTCAGGAGCACTCAGAAGGCTGAAGCAGGAGGATTGCTGTGAATTCAAGGCCAGCCTGGGCTACACAGTGAGATCTTGCCTCAAGAAAAATAAACTCTCCTGAACTGGACAATAAATTATATAGTAACTATAAAATCAAGAAATGAATTAACTTTTGTGCAAGTATGGTCAAAATTAACTACAGTTACAATGAAATGGAAAAAATAACACAATTTAAGATTCTAAATAATTTTAAATTTCAAAGATTTACCTAAGGAATAACAGTTAAAGATCCAGAAATTGCTCTCAGATTGTAACGGCAACCTGCCTAAGGCCATAGTAAAGTCTGTACTTCCCCACTTGAGATGAACAGTGTCTAATTAGTGATGCTATCAATGTCCTGGAAAAGGTTTGCAGAAGACAACTTATACTCTTTTCAGTCTTCGTCTCCTTAGAAACTTTTGGTGTAATGCAAGCTGGCTGTATGATGCAAAAGTAAAAAAACAGAATAGTTTTTTTTTTTAAAGGCAGCAACAATTTTTGGGAAAGATATAATAAAACACTAAGTTAAGGTTTTCCTGAGACTCAATTACAGTCTATCTGCTCGGATACAACTTTATACACATTACTTATTATTTTTTTATAAACACATATGACCTTCCTAAGAGTCTATTTCATGTTTCTGAAATATATTTCTTTAAAGTAGCAACAGATTCTTGCTCGAGGTACTAATGTTTATGCTGTCTCTGAATATTACACTTCAAATATCACTAGTGTTTTGTCACCTCAAGCAGTCATCTCTAAAGCCAAAAAGGGTGAATGACACAAAGACAAATGTAAAACAAGAATCTTACCTAGACAAGTTCCACTGCTCAGCCAGAATCGTATTCCCAATTTGTTTAAGGTTTTGGCTGCTAGCTGCAGTAATTCCTTTGCACTCTTCTGAAAGGTCATCGCTTCTACAGTGTTATCATCAAGGTACTGCTACAGATTTAATAGACCATCAGCTGTTATTGTTCATTTCCAAATTGCTGGAAAACTTTTGTGACATCTGAATTAAGTTTTAAAATTAATTCCATATAACATCTTTTTTCTGTTATAAAAATCAAGCATATAGTTTTCTTTGTTTGTTTTTTTGTTTTTGGTACCGGGGATTGAACTCGGGTCCTTGAGCTTGCAAGGCAGGCCACCGAAGCATATAGTTTTCTTTATCATTCATTAAAATAAGAATACACATGTAGATTCTAGGAAAGATCAGTGAAAAAGGAAAAAATATAACTAAGATTCCCAAAGGATGAGACTCAGACCTTAAACAGCTAGCTTTCTCTTTCACATTGTAATTTAGCAGATTGGGCAGTTAGGAGAAAAGAAAGCTAATTACGAGCTACAAGCACAATTAAAACAAAATAAATTTAATTTAATTTAATGTTTTCATCTTTTACTGATGCTACTAGTCTTTACAGACTGTGTAATAAAGTAGAAAGAGTACAGTGGATTTTAAATTAGATAATCTGTACTCAAATCTAGGACCATTTCTTCCCAGGTGTGACCCTGGGTGTATCACCACTAAAGAATATAAGCTTCATTTATCACGCATCTTCAGCGCCTTGAACAGTGCCTGAATATTTGTTCTACGAATGAGAGAATAAAACATTAAACAAACTTGTCTTATATGTCTAATTTCCTCATCTATAGCTTAAGGATAATAATTATAATTTTCAGGACTGCTGTGAAAATTTAAAGCGAAAAAGGTCTCGCAAAGAATAAAGTTTTATAACAAACATTGCCATCTATGTAACCATTTTGCTCTTCTGGTTTTCTTCAGTTTTACTGTTTTGGGACTGAGAAAAACACTCAAGTTCTGCAATGATGCTTTACTATGTATGGAACAAAAATTGAAACTACTTGGCCTACCAGACAGGGACAACTGATCCCTGACAACTGGCTCAGCCTTATCTCCACCCTACATATATTTAATATTACACCCCTCCATTTATCACACCTCTTCTCTGTGCCTTTATATATGTTGCTTTCTCTGTCTGGTATGCCCTTCACTAACACATTTTTTTAGGGCTCAGTTCCAGCCTCTGAGAAACACTCCCTGATTTCCCCAAGAAGATATATGTCTTTATTCTCCTAGTTTTCCCCTTTGTTTCAACATTTATTTATTTAAATAATTATGTATGGCACTAAACATACAGAGATAAGCAAAACAATCTGTTCCTCAATGAGCTTGTAACAGTTTATCTAATACATACTTCAGTAAATCACAATTATTGATTTTATTTCTAGTCTCTCTACTGTACTATACAGATGGCCTCATAAGAGCAGATACTGTATCTCTCCATCTCTGTATCTAAGATTTAGGGTGCTGCCTGGCATATATTAGTAACCTGTGACCAATTCAGAATGAAGAGTGAGAAATGAATAAATGATTGAGTAAGGCCCTCCTATGCTTACAGTACCTTAAAACATCCTGTGATTCTTTTATACTATAGCAGGAATAGGTACAGTTCCTAGATATACATCCTAGGAATTATAAGGACTAGGAGGACTATAGGGATCTGGAGGGAAAAGTACCTCTATGAAAGAAGTGTTTCCAACATATAAGGTGCAATCTATGGAATATATAAGACACAAAAGGATGCCTCAACATGAAAACATCCCTTTCCTTAGAGCTATAATTTTTTTTAGGATACAAACTGGAACAAGAGATCCATGTTCTTATGCTTGTTGTAGTAGAGAAAGCCTGGAGTTAGGAGTTAGGAGGTCTAGGTTTAGTCCATGCTCAGCCAACAATAGCTGTGTAAGTGGCATCTTGAAGCATTCATTTTCTTACCTATTAAAGGAGAATACTCACCTTATTGCACAGATTAACTGAAAAGACCAAATTAAATAGCAGATACAGAAACTTTGTCTTCTACAAACACTTTATGTCCTATTGGGGCTGCCCCCTGTATGCACATATTCCTATATCCTGATATTCTTTTCTAACATATTTTGAGAAACTCCACATCTTAAAACTAACCTTTATATTTGTTAATGTGCATACATGTATACAACTGTACATCTTATGTATGTGTAACGGAACTAAGAAATTACATTGTACATATTTTTTTCTTTTAAAAATGTCTTGGGCTTGGGATTTGGCTCAGTGGTTCCGCTACCTGCCTTGCAAGCGCAAAGGCCCGAGTTTCATCTCTGGTATAAAAACAAAAAACAAAAAACAAAAAACAAACTAGGGGCCAGGGATTTAGCTTAGTGGTTCTACCACCTGTCTCATAAGCACAAGGACCCAAGTTCAATCCTTGGTATCCCCACCAAAAATGTCTTGTCTATGAGGCATGACAAAATAGTGAATATCTGAATTTTTTAAATTACAGTAAAAGACACATTGCCACTAGTTTTCCTCAAAAATTTTCCAGTCACTTTGAATACACTTATCCCACCATCTTCCCTACTATCTGGAGCAGACACTTTCATGAATGTCTTTAGTTGCACTATCATGCCTACTTCAATGTCTTGAATTTATTAAAAGTGGCTTTCATGGTCAGTTTGTCTTTGAGAAAGAACCAGAAGTCACATGGTGCCAGGTCCAGTGAATAAAGTGAATGAAGCTATAACATAATATTTTTACAATTCTGCCTTTCCACTGGATGGCACTCAGCAACAGCATTCACTGTATGTGTGGTTATGCCTCATGAAGATACAAAAGAGGATTTCCTGAACTACTTCAGAAAGTGGCAAGAATGAGGGAATAAGCCAATTTGAAGCTAGGGGGGAGTATTTTGAGGGTAATTAATGGCAAAGGGCAATGCATCTTTCACTGTAATGCTTAAAAAATTAAAATATTCACCATATATTTTAATCATAACTTGTAAATCTTGGGATTACCCTGCCTCTAGAAAAACAAAATATCTGGCCCAGAATCTTCAAAAAGTATTATGGTTATAAAAGTCAATAAAGGACTAAGAAACTGTCCCAAATTAAAGAACAAACAAAAAACCCAAACAAAAAAACCCAAAACTATGAAAATTGGTACAATGTGAACCTAAAAACGAATCCTTTTATTATAAAGTCATTAATGGAATATTCAGAAAAATTTGAATGAGGATTAATTGACAATAATAAATATATTAATTTCTTAATTTTTGCATTAAGACATGTAGGAGAATTCTTATTTTTAATTATTTGAGGCTGATCTATAGTTTACTCCCAAAAGGTTCAGAAAAAAATGTTATTTGTGTTGAACTTCCAACTTTTGGCTAATTCTGAAATTGTTTAAAAAATCATTCAAAAAAAGAAATTAGGCTACTTTATAAAGTTTACTAGAGCATTGAACATTCATTGTATTTAACACTGGCGCCCTCAAGCGTTCAAATATATGTATGTTCAGTTTAATTTGAAAAATGGACTCTCCTATTTTTAATTAAGTTTCTAATATAAGAAATGATGAAGAATGAAATATTTAAAAGAATAAAGATTTTAAAACATTATCAATACCACTAGGTACTCCGTATCAGTAATACCAATACAACAGCAGGAGAGAAAAACAAATTAGGAATCATAAGTCTGCCTTGCTGCAAGGGAAAGATACAGAAAACCATGAGAGAATAGTTTCACCTGATCATGAATATAAACTTCCAGACAGCACTGAAGTCTTGTTATCTGATGTAATTTTAAGCACTGCCCTTACCATTTCAAAAATCCAAAGTATGACACTATCCAAATGATTTCTCAGTATTTTGAAACATTTTATATTTTATATTGCCTTCTCACAAACTAAGAAGGGCAAATGTGTAGGGTAAATATTTGTTAGGTAGGTAGCTTCAATTGTGGTAAGGGTCCTTAAAAGTCACTTGATTCAGATGAGCACCTTATTTTCCATTCATTTTCTCATATTTATAGTATCTTTTCTGTGTGCCAGGTACTATGACAGATACTTGGATTACAGAGGTGAATAAAAGGTTTTTTGTCAAATCCAAATAACTTAGTAGGGGACAAGACAGACATTCACAACATACCGTGATAATTACTGATAGAGGTGGCAACCAGAGCAAGCTCCCATATGACAGGAAGAGCAAATAGTTAAGTTTAAGCATCAAACTTCATCCTCTTCTACCTACTACTACTAAGAGGTGGGACTATACCAGGTAAAATTCACCTACTAGAGGAAGCTCATCAATACTTGCAGTTTCCTAGATTTTCCTCCATTAGGCTTAGTAAATTTTACAGCCTGACAACTATAAATTTAAAGGAAGAGGTCTAAGAAGTTTCGTTTGGACTGTCAGGCCTAGGTCTTGGATGCCAGCATATCATACCAGAGAAAGCCAGCATTTGTAGGTCTTGGCCTTTTGGTGGCAATATAAAAGAGTGGTATTTTATATTTTTCATTCCATTCTTGTTCTTGTGTATACAGCTTTCTGGGTAATAAAAGGCAGGTACAAAGATTAGAGTACCAAAACCCCATTATCAATTTATATGTTTTCATTATATCTGTGGTTTCATGTTAACTCTTAAAAAGTTGAACTTTCATTCCTTCAAAATCATCCTTATATCACCAGAAGCTTGGAGATGAGCTTTCAATAAATATTTATTGAGTTAAACACCAGCGCAGCAGAAAAAAGTGAAGTTCAAAAAGTACTTGTCTTTGTGTAGCATTTTTCTTTAAAAAAAAAGTCCTAAACAAAAAATTTCATATTCAGTGTCAGACTTCTGAGAAAAATTCTACATTTTCATCAAGACTGTTCTAAATCTGCAAGATCCATCTTTTTCAGTGGCTTGGATTGCTTCCAAAAGAGAATTCATCATCTTTATAAAGTTCATTGAGTTGTTGCAAGCAAAGGCAGAGGCCAATGCTAAACCTATAAAAATCTACTCAAGTAAAACAATAAATATCAACTCGTCCTTTTAGGAAAGAAGTGGTTTCAACATTAATTTTTAACAAAAGTTAAAAGAAGAAAACAAATCAAGAAAAAATGGATGAACTGAAAAATATGTCTTACCTGTTTTCCATAAGTCCCTTTAGTTCTCTGCCCAAATTTTAAAAAATAAACATATTTTCTTAATTTAAAAAGTACATTATTTGTCTCTAACCTGAAAGAATGTTCGAGCTTCTTTATACCTACACTCAATAAATCTAGAGTGTGGTACTTCTTCTAGAAAGTGCACTGGATCTTTTGGAATGAGAATTTCTAGTCCATCTATAGTAACTTGCTGTAACTCTGGCCTGAAAACAGAGTTAAAATTAATTATAAGGATTTAATCCAGAATACTGGCACCCTCTTCAAAATATTAAACATTAGGAATATTAAACAAAAACTAAATGTTAAACACTACTGATAAACTTCAAATATTTTTTCTTAAATTATCTTGGGCAGCAATTAGGAACTTTAATCTGGTACCAAACATCAACTGAGTTTTAAGTATTGTGGCTAATGTATTTTTAAGTACTTTTACATTTTTTTCATATGTTCTTTGTTATCTTTAGAAGTTACAATTTTAAATTATCAATTTCTTTTGGAGCAGTAAATGCTTTTAGCACATAAGACACTTAGGTAAATTACAATAGTCTCAGGGTCTCATTACATGAGAAATGGTATGTGGGAATCAGTCTTATACCCATCTAGACCCCACATTCTGTAACTATTATTTCAAGACTTTTCCATTCTTCTTTATATAAACTATACAATGGCTGGGGATGTAGCTCAGGGGAACAGTGTCTGCCTGGCAAGTGCAAGGTCCTGAGTTTGATCCCTGGTACCAGAAAAACAACAACAACAACTATAAACTATACAACACAGAGACAGTTTTAATCTATAGGCATGTGTTTCACAGATATTTGTTGACTGACAATTTTTAATTTAACTGCTAAAATTTTGAAATAAACAAGGCTTTAAAAACTAAACAAAAAAAAAGAGCTGGGGATTTAGTTTAGCGGTTCAGTGGCCTATCTTGAAAGCACAAGGACCCGACCGAGTTCAATCCCCGGTACCAAAAAAAACAACAACAAAAAAACAAAACTAAAGAAAAAGTCTTACAAAGACGTTATTTGAAATATAGAATTTTTAAAATGTTCATAAACTATTAGAGAATAATTAAGGTTTTGACAAAAATAATGAGGGGCCAATATTAACAACTATTTTCCTCTACGCCTATTCCTCCTTTGTTCATTTTATTCCTAAAAATCTGGCTTGGATTAGAAAAAGGTTGACTTCACAAGTAACAACTAATTTCCTTCACCCCTATTCTTTCTTTGGTCATTTTATCCCTAAAAATCTGGAGTGACTTCATAAATACCAAAAGTGGAAATGGCTTCAGTTTCAAATACCTTTTCCAGTTGTTTTTCAAATATGTGAATAAATATACTCTTACAGTTCTTAAGAGTAAGAGATAAACATGGTCTCTAGAAATTGTCAAGAAAGGTTTCAATATGAAAATTTCCACAAGGATGGTAAACTTTTAGGCAAAAGACAAATGTTTAGTGTTACCATCACATCATATTCTGGTATTTCAAGCACACTATAACATCATTATTAGGGACTTCAAAAGGGGAAAAAATGTACAACATATATTTGCTAATTTCAAGAATTTTTTTTCACCCTGCAATTGATAAATTTTATGCAAGTCCCTTCATATAACTTTCTCAGAAGAATTTTTATTATTGCAATAGATAAGGATATATTTTTGCAGTTTTAAAAAATATAAGTACTTAATCCATAATGGCACAAAATAACAAATTATAAAATTCAAGTCTCTACCAGAGAAAATGAATTTTTTCTGCTTCCCTGCAGTTCTGTGTGTATCCTAAACCAACCTCCTCCGCTGCCATATTTGTTTATCCTTTTATCGTTGAAGGTATTTGGGCTACCTTTAACTGGTAAGACTAGAACAATGTTACTGTGAACATTCATGTAAATTATACTAGATCTCATTAGAAAATGTAAAAGAAGTATAAGAATTCATGACTCATTTCATATTTCTTCCTTTGGTTCTAAACTTACCTGTCAAAAGCTCCAGGATAATGACCAAACTGTAACTTTTGAAAAGGAACAAATTTCCTGTCAATGTGTCCCTTGAGTCGTAGATGGCCATGCCAGAGGTAGCTGCCACTTCTCCCATGAAAGACCACCAAATGGATGGCATGAGTGGCCCATTTACAGATACAATGCAAAGGAATTTCAGTTCCAGAAAGTGAGTCTATCCCATCCAGCCGAGGATCTTTGCTTTCAGTCTTTAGGCACTGAAATCCCATATTCTCAGCTACAGGAAACCAGCCTTCCTAAAACCAAATAAACATCAACCTGAATATTTAAAACCAAATAATAGTATCAAAACTAAATTTAAGTTTTGCACTGAATTAAAGTCATATTTCTGTGTTAATTTGCTCCTTGCCAAAATATTTTAAAATGAGGGTCATGAGCAGAAAGTACTGGTGAGAAAAAAAAAGGAAACAGCTAAAAGAGAAACTATGTAGCACACAAGGTATGTTCAAGGATTCTCTTTATGAAAACTAAATTGATAGAAATTTCTTCCTTGAAATGAGAATGTTCATTTTAGTGTTCTCTGGTTGGTTCCTGAAAGTAAATGCTAATATAAGAAACGCTTAAAATTAAACTTGCAATTATGAAATCCTAACTTTACATGTTATAACAGAACCTCATTATAATTAAAACAAATTGAAAAATACTACAAAGTACATATTCAACATCACTGGGACATAAATTCATGTAACAAGATTAATTTACATGGTAGATGTTATGGTTTCTGTCTAGATGTCCCCTCAAAGACTTATGTGGTCAGAGGTGGGGCTTTTCAGAGGCAGCTGGATCTAGAGTATGTGATGTTGGGATTAAGGGTGTGTGATTATTAAATTAATCAACTAATTGACATGGCATAATTCTAGGTGTGGAGAACGGGAAGGGACAGAAAGAGGATGGCTGTCATCACTTGCTGCTTCTTCACTACTTTGCTGCCTACTCTCTACCATGAACTGTTTCTCCTCTGTGATGCCCCTCTTCTGTGCTACCCTGCCTTGGAGCCAGCCAACTATGAACTGAAACCTCTACAAACTGTGAGCTACAATAAACCTTTCTTAATTGCCCATCAACAGGAGACTGGATAAAGAAAATATGTGTGTGTGTTTTTATAAAAGTGGATTACTATTCAGCCATAAAGAATGAGAACCTAGAGACATTTATAGCTAAATGGATGCACATTGAGGAGATAATCTTAACCGAAATAAATAGGACACGTGTGTAAATATTGAATAGTTTCTCTAGTGTGAGAAGCTGAAAGTGTACATAAGGGCTAAAAGGTATAACAGATAATTTGAAATAGGAAGGAAAGGTGCAAAGCAGAAGGGGAAATGGGAGGGACAGGGAAAAGAAAGATGGGAATGGAATTAACATGAGAAAAAGAAGACATGGAAACAAAGTCTTTGTAAATAGGGAGGGAGGGGTCAAAGGGAGGGAAGGGGAATGGGGAAAAAATAAGAACCAACATGGATTATGGAAAGGTGCAAATTTCCAATGATGAATGTCACTACATTGTATACCTTAACTGTACCAATAAAATGAATTTAAAAAAAGCTTTCTATCCTTAACTTTAGGTGTCGGGCTCAGCAATGAGAAATATAACTAAGACAGCAGATTTTAGTACTAATTTCAACAATCAGTATCATAGGCAAGTATTATGTTACATATATGCAGCAATTTATAATTTCTGAAGAACTTTTACTGCATTTGCACATGGCATCTACTCTAATAGTAGTACAACTATTATAGATATGGAAAAAATCACAGAAGTCAGGTTTCCTATCTAAACAAAGATAATAAGATACAATGCTTACAGTTACGCATTTAGGTCTTTTCCAACCAAAATCTAGGTCCTTTCCACTATCTAACACTACCTCTCTAGTTTATATAACCACAGAAACTATGTGAGATTAGCAAGGAAAATATTATTATATATAGTCTACAGTCATGAAAAATAAAACTCTAAGAAGTAATACCAGATATTAAGGTTATGAAATGATGGACTGGGTCTTGAAGTTTGTCTCACTGCCCAATGCACTCAGAAACTTTTTTTTTTTTTTTGGTACCAGGGATTGAACTTGGGTCCTTGTGCTTGCAAGGCAGGCCACCGAACCACTGAGCTAAATCCCCGGTGAGAAACATTTTTCAAGAGCACTTTCTTCATATCATTTACTGCCTTTCAATATTGTTATTTGAATTAGTTGTAATTTCATCCATGCTCTCATAAAACATAGAAACTTCTATGATACTATTTATTGTATTATTTTTAAACTATTTGTTTAAATGGTTAAATGACACTAATAGATTCTAAGTTCCTCAACCACAGGTATCAACAGTACCTAGTACCCAGCAGGTAATCAATAGGTACTTTTGTGGTTTATGTTGTTAAAATAAATGATTAGGTCTGGTAGACAGTGCTAATAGTACCAGTAAATGTCTTCTTTCTTTTTTGAGACAGGGTCTTGCTATGGAGTTCAGGTAGTCCTGAACTCACAGCAATCCTTCTGTCTCAGCCTCCTGAGTGCTAGAATTAAAGCTGGAATTATCACCATACCTGGCGTCCTTTCTGAATATAGAGCTAACTTGTGTTCTGGTCAAAGAAATGTAGACAGATAGATCATACACGACTTCAAGGCGCTCAAAATATCCCCCAAAACCTATGTTCTCATCCCATTTGCATGTATGAAAGCCAATAACTCCAAGATGAGAATACCATATAAATGAAACAGCCATTGTTACTGCCTATAGAAAGGATGCCTAGAAATATTCCTGATCAGGAACATCTACAGTGGATTTTGTATAAAGACAAATATTCCTTTCTTGTGCTGAGTTAATGAAACTATAAGGTTTTTCAGAGCAACCAATGTAACCTACCCTAGCTAATGCAATTTTGCCTTGTCTCTCCAGAATTATCAATTATATATTTTTTTCTTTCATGGTACACCAAGAAGTACAAAGAACTGACTGAAGGTGACAGTGACCAATCCAAGAAAAGACATTATAATACTACATATAGTGAAAGATACTTTAAATTGGTAAATCCAGGAAAAATTAAATAGGCTAGCCAGAACTTGAAAAAAGTCTGACCTTGGTTGAGAGAAGAAAGATGAAAAAACAAACTAAGCAGAATTAAAAGGTTTGCCTTCTTATAACCACACATCAAAAATAAAGCATTTTCTCTGATCAAGTAAAGATCTATATTAAGGTTATGCTGAAGAAAACTTCTCCCAGTTACCGTGGCATTGGTTTCCTCATTTTATGGTAATGGTTTTAATAAAACAAAAAATTACATGCAAATGAAGCCTACGGTAATTAGAGCTAGCGATCTAACTGGCTCCACCTTGAGAGAAGTTTTAGGGAGGACTATTCACGAGCTGTGTATGATATCATATGTACGAAAGGATATATTGAGCTACTGTGCTTTTTTTGGGAATAGCTGACTTTTGATTGTTCTACTGACACTGGTCATAAGAGTTTAGTCCATTGTAGCATATTTCCTTTTCTTCAAAGCAGTAGTTCTCAAGGCATATGGTACTGCACATGAGATATTTTGGAAACTTGTAGGGAATATTTTTGGTTTATTACAGTGATATACCAACATTTAGAGTCACAAGTTAAGAACACTAGA
>NW_022900948.1:22981069-22989460 GCF_012274545.1 Fukomys damarensis | reverse complement strand
TATAAAGGATATATATAATCCTTTAATCCAAAATATGAAAATGTATTTTGTGTCCTACATAATTTCAGATATTTTATCAAAACAATTGTTCTTTTCAAAGTGAAACACTTCTTTATAATTAAATGAGCCCCTATTTCAAAAGAATACAATAGTCACGACAATTAAGAAACATTTTACTGTTGTTAAAAACTTACTTATTCATTATTTTGAAAATTCACATTACTAAGAACAATTTCATTTATACAAGTTTGTAATTGTAGACTTTATACTGTGATCTTGCTTATAGATACAAGCATCTGAATTATTTTGTTTTCCAGTATAAATATACCTGAGTATTTAATACTGAAATATATACTACTTCCTTTTATTTGCACATAGTTTATATAAGACATTATATTGATATGTGGGATTATGCATATAGAAGGGTTATAATTTCTACAAACTTAACATTTTTGGGAAAATAAAGGACATTACACAATGCTCTTTATAAAAATAGCTTGTAAGTTTTGTAGCCTTTTTCTATGAGAAAATCAAATAACTCAAGAAGAGATGACTTGTAAGTACTAACATTAAGTCTCTCCAGTGAAAACACTGGGACACTCCTATAATAAAGTACACTGGCCAATGAAGCCTAAATATTAAACAAACAAACAAAAAAAAAACCCCAAAACCACTTCCAATTAGTTTGCACTCTTTTGTTCTTAAATATGAAAAAAGACTAACAAATATTGTAGAAAACCTATACCATAAAAACACACAAGTAGACCCACCCCATGAAAGCAAGCAGGCCATGCAGGAAGGTGCCCCAACACCACACAAGGAAGCAGACCTTCAGATGTGAGCCCCCCCCCAAAAAAAACAAAGGGTAAGACCACGCACCAACTCCAAGCTGGCTCCATATTTTGCTTCCCCTTGGCACAGGGCAGCAGAGGTGAGGACAATACTCCAGAGAGAAGGGAAAATCAGACCCCATGTTGACATTAAGTCCACTCGAACCCTATCCTCATGGCTTACATCCAGATGGTGCCCATCTATGAATGGGAGCTAGCACACTCTTGGTTTGGATGGTTACTAGTCTGGGATGAACATACAAATAAGCCTCTGGTACAGGGAGTTCACCTCAAAAACCCACAGGCACTAAAGGCAAGCAGAGAAAAGCATGATTGGCTAGATCTCAAGACTGCAGATCTTAGAAAGAAATTACTTTTTCAAAAAATAGGGAAGTAAAAAAATGGTGGAGTAGTGAGTTGCAACAACTTAGACTTTCCAAGATTTGGTATCCTGGGCTGGGAATTTAGCTCAGTGGTTCCTCTGCCTGCCTCACAAGTGCAAGGACCCAAGTTCGATCCCCCCTTTGCCCCTACCAAAAAAAAAAAAAAAAAAAAAGTTCTCAAGATTTGGTATCCAGATGACTCTGGATAACTTGGAGAAGAAATTGATCAGTAGTTTCCCAGAAGCCAGGAGGCGAATGACAAAATAAATAAATAATGTTAAAAAATATGGAAGAAACAGAACACATCAGAGAGAAGGGAAGGGACCCTTTGCACATTCTTAGCAGGCTGAGTGGATACAAGTGGCTTACCATGGCTGCAAGCAGCACTATTCATGGCTGCAAACAGCTCACTGCAACTGATGTGAAAAAGTGAAAAGACAAATTTCATTTCTCCATATAGCAGAATGAAATGAGCCAGCATGATCTGTAACAAGAGCGCAGGATTCTGCTACCAGTGTGTCCTTCTACAGACAACAACTGGTGAAGACCTTAAAACAAGTGCCATCTTTCCCTGAAGAGACTGTTTGCTGGGACATCAGTCTGGGGATGTGCTGAGAGGTTGAACTTGAAAGCCAGAGCAGACACTTGGCTCTACTCCAGGCGCCCAGTGCTAAAAGTGGGTGAAGGACAGCCATGGTACAGTGGGCAGACAGCAGGCTGCAGAGTTCCCCTGAGGGTTTGGCGCTGAAGAACCCAGACTTAACTCTTGTGGCTCAGGCTGAGTTGCATGGGAATTGAAAGTCAGCATCACCACTTTTGTCCTATGATTCACTGATGCCTCTATCTGGCACGAATATGGGGTCTGACCAACTTATATATCTACCAGCATGAGCAAGGAAACATCTTGACTGGAACACCGCCCCAAAACTACATTCTTGAAGAAAGTCATGCATCCAAAATAACAGAAAAATTTCTTTTTTGCTTTTTTCCTTCATTTTTTTTATTATTTTTCCTCCTTTGTTTCTTTTATTGAGTGTGTGGGTTTTTTCTTCGTTCTTTATTTTATGCTAGTTGATAAGAGGGTAGGGGAGTTTTTCCTTGTCTTTTTTCCTTGCTTCTTTCTCCTTTCCCTACCTACTCTTCTTTTGTGCTATTACTGTTTTTCTCCTTTCTTTTCTTTCCTCTTTTCCCTTTTAATTTGTCTCCCTTTAGCCCTCATATTTTTATTCATCATATAATTTCTTGTTTCCCTTTTCCATTATTTATTTATTATCAATTTCTCCTGTTACACCTACCTAACTATATAAACATTCCTCTACCCCTGTTAGGATCATTAACCCCTCTTTTTTCTCTTCTTTCCCATATCACATTGTTTAAGGTCTCAAATTTTTCACCTTAGATTCCCTGCCAACTCACTATATATTTTTTTTTTTTTTTTTTTTTTTTTTTTTTTGAGACAAGGTCTCACTATGTAGTAGTTGAGACTGACCTGGAACTCGTTATGTAGCCCAGGGTGGTCTTGAACCCACAGCAATCCTTCTGCCTCAGCCTCCTGAGTGCTGGGATTACAGGCGTGAGCCACCAAGCCCAGCTAACTCCTTATATCTTTAATAGTACAACTAAAAAGCTTTATTTATCTTTAAGTACAGTGGTACCTAGGTTCATAAACTTAATTTGTTCTACAATTCTGGAAAAGAAGGCTACATTCACATTCATGTGGAAAAGATGGCCACAGTTGTGTTCGTCACCCAATATAGAGTTCGCAAAGAAAAAAAATTTTACCAAATGCTTCTGTTTGTGAGCCAAACTGTTCGCAAACAAAAGTGTTCAAGAACTGAGGTACCACTGTAGTTGACACTATAAAATCACATGCTTTTCTACTAGTAGAGGAGATTTAGCTGTCACATTTAGCTCAAGGAGCTGTGGGTGGGTCAACACTAGGATTGTCTTCATGTTTGCAGTATAATTGTGGATTTCTTCTCTAGGGTTAAGGTACATGAATAGTTCTCATGGTATGTTAATACCCAACTTGCATTGTATGGAACTACGGTAACTGATTTAATAGATACTATTGTACCTGACTTGCTTGACTTGTAAGCTGATTAGCTAGTACTACTGTAGCTGATCGGCTTGATATTGGTCACGTAATTGTTGAAGCATGAGAAGACAAGGCAACAAGAGCCAATGCAGGGATACTGAGGGGGAGAACAGCACAAGTCACACACCTACATTACTGGAAAGGATAAGGGAAGAGGTGAGAAAACAGATCAAAGAGATACTCATCGGGATGTCAGAAAACTACACAGGTAATGAAAGGAGTAACAAAAATAATACAAGAACTTTCAGAATATACTAATACAAAGCTAGAGGAACTAAACAAAATGTTACAAAATGTGAATGCCCAGTTTAGCAAACAAAGTCCAGGATAAGGTTTCAATAAGAATTTCAGGAAATGAAGAAATAACTATATATTGAAAGTATGAGTATCTGAAGAGACCAGTTTGAGTACAGAAGAGTAATAGGGATAATTAAAAAATTAGAAGACATGACAAATGGCATAAAGAACCTGTTCACAGAAATAATGGCAGAACATTTCCCAAATATAGGGGAAGAAATAAATATACAGGTAACTGAGGCATACAGAAACCCAAATAGCCACCATCAAAATAGATACTCTCCACGCTATAAAATATTCAAAGTGTCAACAATAATAATAATAATATCTCAGCTAAAAATACTTCTGTTTGTGAACAATTCAGTTAAAAAACACAAGCGTTTGGCAAAATTTTGCTTCTGTTTCTGAACTATGCATCCAGTAATGAACAAGACCAAAGTCATGTTCTCCAGAATTGCGGAACCAATTAAGTTTCTAAACTGGGGTACCAGTGTAGTCCAGCACAGGGACAAAATATTAAAAGCTGTTAAGAGAAAAGCAACAAATCACATATAAAGGTAAACCCATTAGAATTATAGCCAACTTCTCAAAACAATCCTTACAGGCCAGGAAGGCTTGAAGTGAAGTATTTCACTCAAAGGTAACTTCCAATCCTGACTCATGTACCTTGCAAAACTTTTTTTCAACATTGATAGACCTTTTAATTCCATGACAAGGAACACTTCAAGAAATTCATGACCATCAATCCAGCATTATAGAAATTCTCATGGAGGGCCGGGGATTTGGCTCAGTGGTTCCTGCGCCTGCCTCACAAGTACAAGGACCCAAGTTCTATCCCCAGTTCCAAAAAAAAAAAATAAATTCTCAAGGATATCCTAGAAAGAGACAATGAAAATCAACAATGCTGATAACTCAGAAAGAATGAATATACCTACAAGGATGAGCAGCTAAACAACAGGAAAAGAACAAGGAAATCAGAAATAGGACAAACAATGCAACGACAGGAAGAAGTCAATATCTTTTAGTAGTAACTCTCAATGTGAAGGGTCTCAATCCCCCAATAAAAAGACACAGATTGGCAGAATGGATCAAGGAACAAAACCCAATGATATGCAGTATAGAAGAAATACATTTAATTTAAAAAGAAATTCGCAGACTAAAAATTAAAGGATGAAAAACAACATTCCAAGTAACCCTATTCCAGAAACCCAGAAAAAAGCGGGAGTAGCTATTCTAATTTCAGACACAGTGTATTTCAAGCCAAAATTGATCAGAAGAGATAAAGATGGTCACTACATATTAGTTAAGGAAATAATTCAACACGAAGAGAGAACAACTATAAACATATATGCACCAAACACATATATGCAGACCCAAATGCATAAAACAAACATGACTGGCCATGAAAAACTGGGTAAACACCAACACAACTGTAATGAAGGACTTTAAAACCTTCCTGACACAAGTTAATCAACTAGACACATGGACTCTGAATACACAAACTTAACAGGTTTCCACAGTGTTCCATCCAAGAACAACAGAATACTCTTCTCAGCAGCACACGGGACTTTCTCCAAAACAGACCACATACTAGCCAATACAGAATACTTAAGTAAATGCAAAAGAATCAAAATTAACCTATGCATGTTATTAGAGCATAGTGTAATGAAACTAGAAATCGATGGAAAAAGAAACCACAGAAATTCTTTATACACAAGGAAATTAAACAATACATTCTTGAATAATCAATGGGTTTCAGAAGAAATTAAGGAAGAAATTAGACAGTTCTTAGAATCAAATGATAATGTGACTAAAACACAATGAAAGCAGTCTTAAGAGGAAAATTTATAGCTGTGAATACCCACATCAGAAAACAAAGTGCACTCAAATAAAACAACCTTTTCATTATTTCTATCTAAGATCCTAGAAAAACAAGAACAAGCCAAACCCAAAGCTAGCTCAAAGGAAACAAAGATAGAGCAGAAATAAATGAAATTGAGACTTAAAAAACAATCCAAAGAATCAATGAATTGAACAGCTGGTTCTTTGAAACACTAAACAAAACAGACAAACTCTTAGCCAATCTTACCAAAACAAGAAAATACCTAAATCTATGCAATTAGAAATGAAAAAAGGCAAAATCACAACAGATTCTGCCAGAATCTAGAAGATTATGGATAACTAGTTGGAGAACCTGCACTAAAATATAAGGAAAATTCAAAAGAAACACATAGACTTCTAGAGAGTTACCTATGAACTACCACAGCTGAATCGATATAAATATACTGAATAATACAATATTAGTCAATAAAATTACAAAATGAAAAAAAAAAACTACCAACTAAAAAAAGCGTAGGTCTTGATGAATTAACTTGCTAAATTCTACTAGAATTTTAGAAAAATTCTAATACCAATACTCTTCAATCTCTTTAACAAAACAGAAAGAGACTTGTATTCCCAAAGTCATTCCTAGAAGCAAATACTACCCTAATTCCCAAACCAGAAAACGACTCAACCAAAAGAGAGAACTACAGTCCAATCTGTTTAATAAATACATACACAAAAATCCTCAAGAAGATACTGGCAAAAAGAACGCAACAAATTTAAAAAGATCACACATTATGACCAAGTAGGTCTCAGTAAGCTTCACCTCAGGGATGCAGGGTCAACACATGCAAAACTAATAAATGTAACAAATCATATTGCTGGGGATGTGGCTCAATGGCGCTACATCTGCCTGGCAAGCACAAGGTCCTGAGTTCAATCCCCAGTCACACACACACACACACACACACACACACACCCCATATAAACAGAAGCAGGGACAAAAATCACATGATCATCTCAATACATGCAGAAAAGCACATGGCAAAATCCAACATCCATTCATTACAAAAATTTTGAAGAAAATAGATGTAGAAAGTCTTTATCTCAATCTGCTAAAAGCTGTTGATGACAAACCAAGAGCCAACATCTTATTAAATAAAGAGAAGCTGAAAGTTTACTCTGAAAATCAGGAACAAGACAAGGATGTCTATTGTCACCTTTGCTGTTCAATATAGTTCTGGAAACATTAGCCAAATAAATCAGACAAGAGAAATAAAAGGGATATTTATAGAAAAGCAGGATATTAAATTATCATTATTTGCAGATTACATGACCTTCTACACAGAAGACACCAAAAACTCCACCAGAAAACTCCTAGAATTAACATATTCACAACGGGGCTATAATTCATATGTCTTGCTGCCACTGGTAGTACTTGCATGACTATCTCATGATAGGCATGCATGTACCACTAGTGGCATAAGCTGTTTATTTATTTTTTTATTTTTTTATTTTTTTTGGTACTGGGGATTGAACTCAGGACCTTGCAACTTGCGAGACAGGCAGCAGCACCACTGAGCTAAATCCCCAGCCCTGTGCTTGATTTTTTTAACTTTTTGTTATAAAGAAAAAGACACATATACGCTTTAGCCATTATTATATTGTGGTTTATAATATATAGAAAAATTTTAAAAATTTACAGTTTAGTAATACCGTACTGTTTTGTAAGACACATATTTCATATCTAAAAACAACCAACTTACCTCATTCTTCCATAGATGATATTGTAGTGCAAACGTAGTAAAGTCTCTTTGAACACAGAAAAACTTGCATTCTGAAGCAGAGCCATAAGAAGTATTTTTGACTTGTTCAAAGTTTTTATTTATCAACTCCAGAATCAAAGGATCAATAAGGAACACCGGTACATTTTGGCTGGATGTCAGCATAATGAACTTTTTAACTGCACGCTGTATGAAAAGAAAACAATTCCCTTATACTACTAAATCAATGAAACTCATTAAATTTTTATTTATTAATTTCATAAGAATGTATAGTGTTTACCCAACAGATGTTATGCTTACCACTATACTAAAAAATTAACTAAATTGCACCTGTGGTTCCTGCACTCACAAAGTACCATTTTCTAAGGAAGATGAAAAAATATTTATAACACAAAGTGAAATATGTACAGTATGCTAAAATTACCTAAAACATAAAAATACAGAACAGTAAGCTACTAATTAACATAAAAAGAAAGAAGAAGTGGTATGTGAGATAAAAACACTTTGGGCTTACAAAGTATTCTTTTGGTATCTGCTATATATTTTCAAGCAAAGCGAGAGAATATTAAATCTGTAGCTTTTAAAAGCTGTAATGGGGGCTGGGGATTTAATTCAGTGGTTCTGCCACCTGCATCACAAGTACAAGGTTCTGAATCCCCAGAACCAAAAAATAAATAAATAAATAAAAATAAAAGCTGTAAGATAGGGCTGGGGATTTTAGCTCATTGCTGCCACTGCCTGCCTCGCAGGCGCAAGGACCCATGTTCTCAATCTCCAGTACCAAAAAAAAGAAAAAAGAAAGCTGTAATGTCCACTTTTCAAAATTAAAAATAAATTGTGTCATACTCTTCTATTGATAATTTGTTTAGTAACACTTCTAAGAAAAAATTCAGAACAAAATACATTGCCTATTCAATCATTCCCATGTATAGAGGATTTTCTAATAATACTTCAAATATTTTTAAATACAATTCTGCTGGACAGTAGAATCTTCTACAGAGAAGAGAAATTTCAAAATCAGAATAAGCTGGGTGTGGTGGCATACGCCTTTAATCCCAGCACTCGGGAGGCTGAGGCAGGAGGATCGCTGTGAGTTGGAGACCAGCCTGGGCTACATAGTGAGTTCCAGGTCAGTCTCAACTACATAGTGAGACCCTGTCTCAAAAAAACCAAAA
>NW_022900948.1:22978552-22981054 GCF_012274545.1 Fukomys damarensis | reverse complement strand
CCCAGACACAAAAAAAAAAAAAAAAAAAAAAAAAAAAAATCAAAATCAGAATGAAAACAGGTTAAATTACACGTTTGACTAAACAGTGCCTAAGAGTAGGAAAGATAAGTAGAAAAACTGATATACTTTAACATGAAATTTAAAGGAATATACAGCATATCAAAAAGGTGCTTCAAGGAATTAAAAATACATTTAAAAAATTCTAATTCACAAAATTGAAGGAACTTATATAAAAGATAAATAGACATAGGTCGGATATTTAGCTCAGTGGTTCCACCACCTGCCTTGCAAGAGCATCGACCCAAGTTCAATCCTCAGTACACCCTATCCCCCTAAAAAAGACAATGATACCAAGAGTTTTAAGAATAGAAAAAGATAATCCTGGCACTCAGGAATCACCCTATCCCCCTAAAAAAGACAATGATACCAAGAGTTTTAAGAATAGAAAAAGATACCCCTGGCACTCAGGAAACTGAGGCAGGAGGATCACTGTGAGTTTGAGACCAGCCTGAGCTACATAGTGAGTTCCAGGTCAGTCTCAACTACATGGTGAGACCCCGTCTCAAACAAACAAACAAACAAACAAAAAAATAGAAAAAGAATGAGATAAAGATAGAAATCATTCCTTTTTAGTGTAGATTATTACACTAATTCTAAGAATATAATAATCTCTTCCTTAGAGGGGTTTATTATTTCTTAGTGGGAGAGGCAGCTAAGTGAGAAATTAGAATAAACAACTTTATGTTAAAAAAATTTACCAACTTGGATGACATGGACAACTTTCTTTAAAAATACAATCTAATAAAATGTCTACAAAAGAAAGTTTTATGTTATTATCTATTTCTTTTTTTGAAAGAATTTTAGTAGTTTATGTCGTAGTCTTGAGTAACTACTTTGAAGATAACAACAGATACACAGTGTATCAACTATTGTTCTCTTACTTTCTTATGAAGTTTTATTTTTTCATAAAATAAAAAAAGATGACAAAAATCTGAATTGCCCTATCCCTATTTAGAAAACTGTATTTATCATTTAAAAATAAAAGAGCTGCCCTAAAAAAATGAAACAACTCAAGAGTTGGGTGATTCACTGGTGAATTCTATTAAAGTTTCATGGAAGAATATAAATTCTATGAAAACTTTCAGAAAACTGAAATCGGCTATTTCCTAGTTGATATTATGAGACCAACATAATACTAACAGCAAAATCTGTCAAAGATTACAACAAAAGAAAATTATAGACCATCATCCTCATGAATGTAGACATAAAATACTTAATAAAATAATAGTAAATTCCAGTAATTAAAACAAGGACAAAAAAGTAAATATTATGACCAAGTAGAGTTTATCCCAGGAATGAAAGGTTCATTTAGGGTTTGAAAATCAATTGCCATGTTTTGCAAATATTTTCTAGTCTGAAACATGTCTATTCATTTTCTTAATGAGGTCTCTCTTGATAAGCAGCTTTAAATTTTGATAGTAAATCAATCTTTTTTATTTTAGGATTAATGATTTCTGTGCTTTAAGCCAGAAAAATAAAAGAAAAAGAAATGGTTTTGGGAGAAAAATGATGACAGAAACTAGTACATAGAAGGTGCTTACATGTTTGTTGAGTGAATCTCAGCTTCATGTTTAAGAGAAGTATCATAAGCACAATCATCACTTCAATACAATCATTACCATGAGTATAGATTACAGAAAGGCCAAGAGAGATCCTATAATTCATCTTCTCAAAACAGCTTCCAGGTTATTTCTAATAGTCAGTAATGCTTCTTGGAAATATGTTTCTAGTTGATTTTGAATACAACTAATTCTAAATCAACACAAATATTATCATCTGGTCTTCAGTAATTCATTTTATTTATAAGAATGAAAAATGTCTTGTTGAAATAGGATATGGTAAGACCAAATAGCCTATTCAATTGCCTGTGCATTAAAATATTATCAAAACCTAAGCTTCACAGGACTTCTTAATAAAACTCTTAACTCCTAAGGATCATCCTTAAGTCTCAAGTTATCTACTTAACAACTCATTCTAGAATTTATCAGGGCTCAAAACTACACTATCAGATTTTATTCTTCATTCTTTAAGAAGAATAGAACAAAAGCATTTTAATATGTCTTCATTTCCTGTGATTTTGCAAATATTATAGTGATTCATTGACAATTACAATTATTTTAGAACCCTGCAATATAACTGAGTCAGAACACAAAGAACTTATTATAACAAGATGCGTTTAAATTAATTTATCTTGGAAGTACATCCTTTTAAAAAATCAGTTATACTCACCTAACAAATCACTCCCCAAATGAAAAAGATGGGGTTGTCCTATTTTGTTATTTTTTGCTTTAAATGATGCACTATAAATTCCATTTTAAACTACATCAATTGGCTTGGTACACATTTATATAGTTCCAGGTATTTTTGGCTGAGGCAAGAGGATCACTTGACATAAAAGTTCTTGACTTCCCTGGGCAACACACAGCAAAGCCCTATCTCAAA
>NW_022900948.1:22963670-22978505 GCF_012274545.1 Fukomys damarensis | reverse complement strand
ATATATATATATATATATCAATCTGTACTCCTTTTCTGCTTTATTCACCAAAAGGTATGGAGATACTGTCAGAAAGTTGTTGCTTAGTCCATACAAACCAAAATCTTCTAATCCCACTGAAGCTATTATAGCTATTTTTTTTCTTTTGCTGCACATATCAAGACTTTAAATGATAATTTTGAAAAATTTATGTTATTGTAATTGTCTTCACATCTCAGAATGTTAACATTTGTAATAGATCACTCCTACTCTCTTCAAACAGGCATATTCCCAGCTGTTAAAAAATAAATTTCAAAATTTCAATGTATTATTTAATCCATGGGAAAATAAATCTGGCTTAAGTCATTGCGCGTGTGTGTGTGTGTGTGTGTGTGTGCACACACGTGCATATTTCTTAAGAGTATTTTTTATTAGTAATACAGCATTTTTTTATTCTAAATTTGGTTTAGAAAATAGCTAAGAATATATTTTATAAGTGCAAATTTTGAAAATTAGAAAACAAAGATATAATATATACATTACTAGTTTCCCTCATCCTATAAAGGAAACATGTTTAATATATTTTTTTATTCCTAGTTATTGATTTTCCCTTGTTTTTGTTTTTTGGTATTGGGGATTGAACTCAGGTCTTTATGCTTTTGAGGCAGGCACAGTACAGCTGAGATAAATCCCCAGCCCCAATTTTCCTTTATTTGTAGTTCAATTCTGATTCACATAATCATTCATTTGGGGAAGCATCACAGCTCAATGAATGAGAATTCCAGAGGCACACAGTATCTGGATTAGTCACTTATTAATGATCTAACCTTTTGTTAAGTACACTGAGAATAACAGTATGTACTGGTCAATTAAGATTTCTATAAGGGCCTGATACTAGCTACTGCATTCCCAAGACAGCTTTTGTTATTACTATCGTCACTCAACAAATACTTAAGGAATGTACAAATAAATGAACTATATGAAAGTGGTAACTGAGAAATTTATTTATTGTACATACCCACTGTGTGCTATCAAATCCAATTCTACTTCCTTTGGATTTTGATAAAGCAGCTCCATTCTAGGAAGGTAACAAGACATTTCGTAAATTAAAAGCCCAGCATGTAACAATGAATTTAGGGTGAGTACAAAAGTCAAACTATATACAGTAATTAGATCACAGTACTTTATCCAAATACTTATTTTTATATAGCCAAGAGCCAAGATCACTATCATTTTACAATATAACAATCTAACATGTAAAGTACTAACAGAAATTATTAAACAGTAATACCTCCCCATATATATCAATGAATAGCAAACTCTCTGCTACCTGCTACCTCTCTGGAATTAAGACTTTGTCCATGTAGCCCTGTATTTCTACCTCAATTTATTTCTGCATTCTAAATTAGTGTCTGCCAATTTTGGAAAAGTGATAAGAAAGTATATTTACTGAGCAGTTATTAAGTGTCAGGTACTATGATACTTCTATATATGAACTTTTTATTAATATCTATCACTCACAATAATCCTGCAAAATAGGCATGATTATTCTGGTTTTCTGACAGCTCCAATTCCTATACTTTTCCTATCATACAGCATAGTTTCAAATGTTATTTCTTAAATAATATTTTAAAAAATGTTTGGGTCTAGAGAATCAAGAGGAAGAAAAATATCAGCTTTTATCTGATAAGCTGAAATACTTTGAAAGTAACAGAAGTAAGAATGTCTGATAGTGTAGAGACAAGATGAAGAATATTTCAAGCTCAAAGAATACCCAAAGAAATTTCTTATGCTTTCAATGTGTTCATCTAAATGCTCAAAATGGGAGGATGTTGAAGAACAATTAGAATAGCCTCACTTTAAAAATCAAATGAGTTCCAATTTCCTAAGAAAAGAGACTCACCTTCCCACTACACTACACACTCAAGGGCAGGCACCAAGTCCAATCCCTCTTTATATCGCTAGTGCTTGGTATGTAGTAAATGCTTACCAAAGGGTTTGTTAATGGGAGGGAGAAGGAGGAGACAGGGATGAATACGTTGAGAAATTAAGGTAGGGACAGAGTTGGTCTTTCCTCACAAGTTTTGTAACTTAGCCAGTAACATTTTAGTACTGGCCAGATGTTTGGAAAATAACAGCAACAGCAGCAGCTTTGCAGTCTTCAATCCTAAAGAGATTGTAAACTCTGTAATACAGGCATTTCTTGTTCACCATAGACCTACCCTAGTAGAAAAGACTGAATTCCTGAGCTGTATAACTTGTTGTTTGAGATAAGTAAATTTCTAGTGAACTAGACTATCTTTATAATATTTTCATTGAGCTACAGATAACATACCATGATAGGTACCCTTTTAATGTGTATAATTTAGTAGTTTTACTATATTTATAGAGTTGTGTAACTATCACTATTATCTAGAATATTTCATTGTACCAAAAAGAAACCATGTTCCCATTCAGCAGACACTCAGAAGACCCTGGTCTTCCTCCTCAGCCCTAACCATAACACTACTTTATCACTATTTTTTTCTCTATCAATTTGCCTTCGATGGACATTTCGTAAAAATGGAATCATGATATATATGTTTTTGCATCTCACTTCTTTTACTTAGCATAATGTTGTCAAGAGGTTCAGGCACACTGCAGGACATACCAATACTTAATTTCTTTTTGTAGCTATTATTCTATTCCATATTTATGATTTAATGAATATTTGGGTAATTTCACATTTGGCAATTACAAATAATGTTATCAAAAAATTCATGTTTTCTAAGTCATATTCTTGTATATACTCAAAACTTGCCTCTACATCTCTTCATTTTACTTGTTTAGTGAAAATCCAACCCTCCATTTATTCTGTACACGCAACTGTACCTGCCCACTGGTATCAATTTAAGTCCTATTTACAAGAAGGGCCTTAACTGCCCAGAAACCACTCTACATTTCCCTTGTCTAGAAACTTCCATTCTCCCGGATGACTTTTCTGTTCTTTTCTTTTTCCAACACTTCCTCCCTATTTGTCCTTATGGCACTACTTTTTATTTCTCTGAGAAAACAGAAAACTTTCAAGAGCTTAAATTCAATCGAGCTTACATTCACACCACTGAGGATTCATTAAGATCACCCAAGGTCTCCATATTGCTAAATCCAATAGTTAATTATTATTAGCTCTTGTTTTGTTTTATCTACCAAGAATTGAAATGTTAGGTTGAGGCAGGAGGATCGTTGTGAGTTCGAGACCAGCCTGGGCTACATAGTGAGTTCCAGGTCAGTCTCAACCACATAGTGAGACCCTGTCTCAAAAAACAACAACAACAACAACAAAAGAATTGAAATGTTTTGCCTCTCTGAACCACTCCATTCATTTGGCTCTCAGGATCCTCGTACTTCCAGGTTTCCTACTATTTCTCTCTGGCTACTCCTTAGGTTCACTAGCTAGTTCTTCCCACTTCTTTGACATGCTGATCTTGAGAGGGTCTGTCTGTCTGTCTGTCTGTCTTCTCTCTTTTCTGAACTGTAGCTGTACAGGGGAAATGCAATCACTGTCAAGCAATGACCCTACAGAAAGAGAACCAAGAGAATGAACAACCTGACTTCTTTTTCTTTCTAGTTTCCAATCTCCAGTTGATACCTCCCATTGGCTGAACCCAACTGGGCACCAAAACTAGAGAGCTCAGCTAATCCAGTCAGCCTCCAAGACACAGAGCATGATGAAGAAAGGATCTGAAGAAGTAAAAAGAGAATATCCTATACACTATGCTATGAAGTGTGGGTCTTATTTTTCAAAGGAATAAAGTACAGGAACCTGACCAGGTCTGTACTTATGAAAACTAACTCTGACAACAGAAATGAAGGATTTCAAAGTACAGACACTTTGTTTTAACTTCTCTCCCTTTTAACTTCAAAGCCCCCCAATTTGTGAGTTCCTAGAAAGCAAGGACTGAATTTCATTCATCACTGTATTTCACAGCCTAGTACTATGTCTGGCACATAGGAAGCTTTCAACAAATACTTGGCAAACGAATGAGTTACTATCCTGAAAGAAATGCCATATAAATTTAATAGTTTAATAAAATGTTAAACATATTCTGAAACATTGCCTATCAAGTAAAAACTTAAGGGAAGAGAATAAAGAAGTACACAGAATCAGATGCTAACAAGAACTGATAAAAAGTGTGATGGCTACTGAACACCACCGATAAATGAGTCAGTTAAGATACATCATCAAGGAAAAAACAATCAAGAATTAGGACATAAAGATTTATGGTACATGGGCTGGGGATTTAGCTCAGTGGTTCCGTCACCTGTCTTACAAGTGCAAGGACCTGAGTTTGATCCCCGGTACAAAAAAAAAAAAAAAAAAAAAAAAAAAAAGAAGACCTATGGGACAATCTTATTATTTTTGGAATGCAGAACAATACAAGAAATCTTAAGAAATAAAAAAGCCAAAACCTTAATTTGAATGATCTTTTAATATCCCCACATACATAGAATCAAAAGTAATATTTTTAAAGAAGTCACCAGTAACTAGTTTTTTCTAATGTTTATAAATATATAAAACTAAGGATCAGAAACACTATAATTCACTAAACCTTCAGGTAGCCAGCCTTCCCCTTCTGCCCCTTAGTGCCTCATTCTAGCAGAAACATTATTCTATTTATTCCTAAACCACTGCAATTCTTTTTCTTTTTCTTTTCTTTTCTTTTGTTTGAGACAGGGTCTCACTATGTAGCTGAGACTGACCTGGAACTCGCTATGTAGCCCAGGCTGGTCTCAAACTCACAGCGATCCTCCTGCCTCAGCCTCCCAAGTGCTGGGATTACAGGCGTGTGCCACCATGCCCAGCTTGAAATTCTTAATGTAATGGATTCATAAATGTAATAAGCAATGCTGAAAAAGTTATGTTTGTTAAATAACCAAAGTTGGCCAGAAAACTTACACAGTCTAAAACCTGAAAATAAATGAAAGAATAAAAAATATACTTTCATTTTAATTAAATATATTCTCGCACATTTATCCAGGATAATGACAAAAGTGGGAGGGGACAGGAAGGAGGGGCAGTACTATTTATCAGCTATTGCCTTACTAAATCAAACTATCAAATATAACATTCTTCCAGAAAAGACCTATATGTTATTCTTCAGAGCAAAATGGGATGAGCCAACAGTCAAGGATCAAGGGAAAAACACATCTCTTACATAATTTTATTAAGTACCTGATCAATTAACAATATTTCGAAAAGGCTTTGTTGCCCAAAAGCTAAAAATGGCTACAAGATTAGTTTCTTTTTTTTCACCTTTTGGTATTGGGGGATTGAACTAAGGGGTGCTCTACCACTTACCTGCATCCCCAGCCCTTTTTAAATTTTTAAAAAATTTTGTGACAGGGTCTCACTAAGTTTCTCAGGTAGGACTTGAACTTGAAATCACCCTAGCTCAACTACCAGAGGGCTAAGATTATAGGCATGGACCACCACACTCAGTTTAATTTCCTTTTCAGATGATGGCATATGAAATTGTTCACTATGTATGATCATTGACAAACTTGAAATCCAAACTTCAAAACTTCCTTTTAACCAAACACACACAGGTTACTAAAAATAACACAAGGTATCTCAACACACAACCTGATAAGTGGCCTCCTAGGTAATAAGAACAGCTGATTATTGCAGGGACTAGTGTGACTTATCTTGACTAAGTCAAGAAAAACATAAGGCTTGGATCATTCAGTGCTTTACACAAACACCGATTTGTGTTTCCTCTACCTAGATATCAATATTTTGTCATTTTCTGTTATGCTACAGCATTCTGTAAAGAAATTTTATATCTTATCAATCTTACAACATTCTGTTTGAACATCTTTTATTTACATGTCAGAGTAGTTCTTTGAGTGAACATAAGATTTAGAATTGGGACTTGGTAATTATGAGCAAGAAGCTATAATTGGGCCACAGATAACTCATTTATGAAGAAGTGATAAATGTAGGCTCTAAGGACACTATAATCATTGAATTCAATTTTATTAATCAAACTAATGTAACCCTTCAAAGAAGTGGAAAACATGCTATTAATAGCTAGCATCTTCTGAGTATCTACAATGTATCAGATACTAAGCTAGGTATCATACATTATCTCAAGCGGCAAAGTTGCCCTATTTAAATAAACTCAGGTTCACAGAGGTTAAGGGACTTGCTGAAAGGCAAAAAACTAAATGAGGATTTGAACTCACAACTATCTAGACCTCAAGAATTATTATTATTGCTAGGTATATTAAATTCAGTTTCTGGAGAGTTGGACCTTTGTCTTATTTATCTGTTTTCCTAAGCACATGGTGCATAACAAATGATCAATAAATACAGATTTAGCATAAAGAATCATAATCTGTCGGGTGCAGTAAAAAGCAAAAAACTGAACATCCTTAGAGGGTCCTAGAGGTACATCTTTTCCTTTTTGGCATGAGTTACAAGACAATTACAAATGGATCCCAATTTATGATGGTTCAACTGACAATCCTTTGATTTTATGATGTTGCAAAAGTGATATGAATTCAGGAGAAACTGTACTTCATATGTAATCTAGCAATGTGTGGTACAACAGTCCCACAGTGCTAGATAGCTGCCAGTTGGCTTCACGAACACACAGGTACACAACTGAATATTTTAAAGAGTACTTTTCTAAACTGTAATGCGCAGTATGTTAGGCATTATAATATACACATACATTCTCGATTTGCAGTATTTCCAACCTGTGATGTTTATCAGGATATAAAACTATTATAAATTGAAGAGTATTTATATTTGAAAGTTGAAGCCCATAGAAAATGCTCACAGGGCTCATAACAGCTTAGATGACAGACACCTGAAGAGCTGTCCTGAAATTTGAAGTCATCCACCCTTAATTCTAGCATTGCACCATAAATCAACAACATGCTCTAGATTCAGCCACTGAGGAGAAAGCCCTACCTATGACTGCATGAGGTCTTGGGGGGACAACTAGACACACACCACTATGCTAAGCAAATACCTGAAGACTGTGGAGACTTTGTAGTCCTTCTCACTAAAGTACTGCAGGCATTTACTATTAGAAGCAGCTAATAGTTTCTAAACCATTGTCACTAATTATTCCTATAGATGGAGATAGAGGTAAGCTATACTATTACTATGGCCTGGTAGATTCTAATTAAAATACAAATTACAGTAACATAAACTAATTCTAGTATATCAAATTTATTTGTCATTAAATTCATTTAAGTGAAGGACTGTCTGTTTAGCAGACTACCAAAGGATTGTCTGTTTATCAGAATAATTTTGTATTAACTAAAATCAGAAATTTTCAATAGCTTAAATGGTACTGCGACTGGATTTTAGTGTACAATTATAAAAACATTCAACTGCACTTTTGAATTGCATGCCACATTCCACAAAGATGAGACTCTCAGTAAGAAATATTTCTGCAAAATAGAAAAAATGATGACTTTTATGTATTGCAAATGAGATGTTAAGAAAATATACAGCTGAAACAAAGTCAAATGATAAGAAAGGAAAAAAGTTACCTTTGCTGATAAATAGTGCTTGTAGTAGTACAACTGAAACAGCAGAAATGCAGAACTTGTCAATGTGAAAAGGGCCAAAATCACGTTCTTACTGATTCTACTCATTAGTTGGTGGTCTTCACTTGGTTGTTTTTTGTAAGTAACCCAGTTATTTTCATCTTTTTGGATAGGAAGATAAACTTGTTTTCTGCAGACAAAAATGTATTTCTGAAGAGCCAAAGCTTTATTTTAAAATTTTACATCTAAAATCAGCAACAGCAGAAGGAAAAATTATCGAGCAATTCACATAACATTTTGACCAAGAGGAGGAGGGACTTCTCCACAGCTTCTGATTCCGCAGATCTGGTGTGAAATCTATGAATGTGCATTTCGGGCAAGTTTGTAAGTGATCCTGCAGCTGACCATACCAACAATGACACTGTGGACTGAGAAACTGAAAAACTTTTTAGTCAAGAGACATGGTCTGTATGATAGTTCTACGTAGTTTTTTGAGACTGTGTGTGTGTGTGTGTGTGTGTGTGTGTGTGTGTGTGTGTGTCATCCAGGATGCAGTCAGTTTTTTAAAAATAGCCCATGTATGTTTACAGCTTTTCAAAAGTATAAAGAATGCCATGAGAAACATTTTTATTTTTTCATCATAGGTTCCATCTCTGATTATTTCTTTAGGATATTTAATATAGTTATACTACTTCTTACAATCTCCTACCCAATTTTTTTGTTTTGTTTTGTTTTTGGTACTAGGGATTGAACCCAGATCCTTGCGCTAAGGATAGCAGAATATGAGTCTTAAAGAGAAAATGATTCTTAAGATATATTCAGAGGTTAAGACCAAAAAAAAGAAAATCAACAATTTTCAGCTGTTCTGAGAAACCAAGAGAAGGCCAGTACCATAGCTACTCTTCAGTCTTTCCTAATACAGCTGTTTTTTCATGTTGTTCACTTCCTTTCCTTTCACTGTTGATTTCCACAAGAGTGTCAGAAGCCTGGCGATAAAGATTAGGCTGCAAAGGATTAAGAGATGTTTACCTACTTACCATTTACTCACTTTTTTTTCTTTTTGGTGGTATGGGGGATTGAACCCAGTACCTCCTACATGCTTGGCAAGCACTTTAACTCTGAACCACATCCTTAGACCTTATGTATGCACATATGTATTGACATGTACATGTATTAATTTAAAGACAGGGTTTCACTAAATTGGCCAAGCTGGCCTCAAACTTGTAATGTTCATGCCTCAATTTCCTAATTCACTGTGATTATGGGTGTACACCATTACACCCTGCTTCATTCATTTACCAAACCTCTGCAATATAACTTCTACTTTGTGTTAGTTACTTTTCTCTCATACCTGATGAAAAATACGTGACATACAAAGAGGGGGAGGGGTTTATTTGTCTTACAGTTCATAGATGTTTCAGTCCATAATCAGCTGGCTCTGACAGTGGGTTGGCAAACAGGCACTGCAGAGGAGAAACAACATGCACACACAAGGCAGCAATGGTAACAAGAGAGTTAACAGTGTCTCCCTGCCCCTTTTATCTTATTCAGACAATTTGGGGCAGGGAGCACTCACATCCTTAATCCTAGTGCCCTCGACCCTAGCACTGTATCATGAATCAGTTCCAGTTTCACATACTCTAGATCAAGCCTATGACCACATGAGGCTTTGAGGGGACATCTAGACCCAAACTAGAACATATCTCAACATGCTGATACTAGGAAATAAAGATAAAAATGTAGTCGGTTCATATGATCCTCCAGAAAAATCAAATATACAGTGACTCCTTTGTGAATGACTACGGTGTAAGGGGTTTTGGAAAGAGTGGTTGAAATTAAAAACCTAGATAAAAGAAGGAGAATAGGAAAAGAAGTAAAACAGGAATGCTGAAGGCACCACTATACTGAATTTCAAGTTATATTTCAAAGCCATAGTAACAAAACATCATAGTACTTGCACAAAAACAGACACGTATACCAAAAGAATAGACAGAAATAAATCTATGCACCTATAGTCATGTGAGGTTTGACAAAGAAGCAAAAAACATATACTGAAGAAAAAAATATCCTCTTTAACAAACAGTACTGAAAAAACTGGATATTCACATGCAGAAAATTGAAACTAGAGCCCTGTCTCCCACCCTGTACTAAAATCACAATAAGGATCAAAGACCTAGATATAAAACCAGAAACTTTGCAACTGCTAGAAGGAAACACAGAGGAAACACTTGAAACCACAGGCACAGGCAAAGTCTGACTAGAACTCCAAAAGCATAGGAAATAATATCAACAATCAGTGTGTGAGATTACATCAAATTAGAAAGCTTCTGTACACCAAAAGAAGTAATTAAAAGACTGGATACACAATATCCAGAATGGGAGAAAATCTGTTAGTTTTCTGATGGATGATTAATATAAAAAAATTTAGGGCCACGGATTTAGCTCAGTGATTCTGGCACCTGCCTAGCAAGCACAAGGGCCTGAGTTCGATCCCTGGTACCAAAAAAAAAAAAAAAAAAAAAAAATTAAAGCAAGCCAATCAAAAAAGCAGGGAATGAATAGTCACTTTTCAAAGGAGGAAAAATGATCAACAGGTATAAAGAAAATGTTCGATATCTAGTTATTTGAGAAATGCAAATCAAAACTACTCTGAGATTTCATCTCACCCCCTAATCAGAAAGAGTTTAATCAAGAATACAAAGCAAGGGCGAGCCCGCTACCTTTGGTGCAGAGGAGCCGAGGAGCCAAGGAGCCCAGCAGTGTGCGGGACTATCCGGTGAGCCCATCCTCTTCAGCAGAGAGGAGCCGAGGAGCACCCCCCTCCAATGCTATATGACTCTCTGGCTGCTGGGCCATACCAACACCTGGATCCACACCACAGAGGGGCAGAAGGGCCATTGATCTGAGCTCCAGAGGATAGAGAAGTAAACAAGAGAAAGAGGGCCTCTCTCAGGCTCCCAGATGAAAACTGAAGCCCACTGGAAAAGTGAAGAAAATCTTTGCAATAAAGGCACACCAGACCACCGTAGTTGATAAGTTGGATAGATCACCACCTCCCATCACAACCTGGACTTTCTTCAGGGAAAGGATAGACAAAATTTGCAGAGTTCAACCCAGCAGGAAGTCAGAGATCTCAACTTGGGCCTTTCAGCCGGAAATCAGCTAGAACCTCAAGGGACAGCTGCTAGCTTCCTAAGACTAATTGACTTAGACCTGTACACTGTTGCCCATGCTGTCTATTGTGTCAGCAGACATACCCCAAAGGAGGCCCTTTATTTTTATTTTTTTTCAAAAGTATTTTTTTTCTCTTATTTTTAATAATTAAAAAAAGTTTACCTTTTCCCTCTTTTCTCAAATTTTGTACTTTTTAAATCTTTTTTTTCTCTCTCTCTCTCACCTTGTTCTTCATTTCTTTTTGTTCCTATTCCTGTCCTAATTAGAATTTTTTTCTTTTTCTTTTCTTCTCTTTTTCCGTCTCTCGATTATCACTAGTTTTAAAGACATGTGAATACAATTTCTAGCTTCCCTATTGCTGTTGTTCTGTTCTTGTATATGTTATTTTGTTCTGTCTTCTCCTCCTTTCTTCAACAGCTTACTAGAGTTTGTGTGATCTTCCTGAGCCCTCTGGCCTTACTTCTAACCTTTCCCTATCCTACCTATCTATCCCATCCTCCCCATCTCCTTCCAAGTTTCCATCCACGGGGGTAAAGTTGCTATATTCAAGAGTTTATTCACTATAAACATATTTTGGCCTACTGCTCCATTTTAATTTAATTCAAACAGTTAAAAGTGATAGATTAATAACTTCCACAAATTGTCATTTTCTAAACTGTGCTTGATGCTGTTGCTGATAGTATCACTTGGGCTAAGGTATTGTGATTGATCTAATCAGTTGTCCTTCCTGGCATTATGAAAATGAGTGTCTCAGAGTAATTAGAAACTTAAAACCTAAAGACCAGCTGTATCTGGAAAATCGAAGTATTAACCCAGGAATTTAACCAAGAACAGTACCAACAACAAAAATAGAAATGAGAAGACATATAAGCAAGGCACAAACATAGGCTTCCAGCTCACCAAAGGCAAATTCTGGGGAAAGCGAGATGGAAAAGCCTGATAGTCAACCACCTGAACACCCTAAACTGATAGCACAGGAAGTAACAGAGATGAATGAGGCTGTGGAAAAATTCAAAACAGAAATAATTTCCAAGATAACCATAGAGATGGTGAGCAAGATCAAAGACATGATTAGAGACTCTAGAACAGAAACAGATAAAAAAATAGATGAACTCAATACCATGATGGAAGTAATGAATGCCCAGCATAGGAAAGAAATGGAAACCATAAAAACACAACACAGAAAGAATGAAATCCATGAAGCAGATTCAAACAGACATCCAGATTAAAAACTACTGAAAGCATTCGCAGCAGAATGGGTGGATCAAGCTTTATTTATGATAATGAAGTTAAGTCTCCCCTTCAAAATGCAAATATTTAACTGCTTGGGAGGGTAAAGTTGGGTACAGTAAGTTTGATGAAGTGGGTCTTATACATCTTTGACACAAATATACAGCATAAAGCATTAAAACCAAACACACACACAAATACTGTACACTATCATACTATGCATAAGCACACACCAGCACAACTGTGACAATGTCCAGCAGACACGTAAGCTACTCCTGTGATTTGTTTGTTCGTAATGTGAGGTCTGTTTATATTTGTGAAAGTTTGCAGTCAGAATGTTTTTAAGTTGGGGGATTTTCTACTGTATTAGTAAAACTACAAAGCTAAGAGTCAAACACATAGCTCAGGGTGTATTAAGTCATTGTAAGTGGAAATATATGTTCACATATAAAATCTGGATGAGTATGTCCCAATAATAACAATAGTTGTCTCTGGAAGAGAGAACTGACAGTGATTTTTATATTGTTCTTGTGACAGATAAGGTAGATGGTTAACTGATTGTCTTGGGACCCCTCAGGGCATTAGTAAAATACATTTCTGGGTATGTTTGGGTGTGTAATGAAGGTGTAACCTTGCGGTCTGTATCTGGTCCTTCACTTCTTCTCTAGTACTGTGCCCCTGCTGTTTCTCAGTTGCTCTAAATTAGGAATCTTTGCTCTGCCACACACTTCCACCATAACAAGTCTGCCTTGCAGCCAGCTTACCATGGACTGAACTAACTGAAACTGTGAGCTAAATGAAACATCTCCTTTAAGTTGTGGGTGTCAAGTACTGTGTCTCAGTGATGGGTAAACTAATACAGAAAGATGGTATCGTTGAGTAGTCACTGCTGTGACTATATCTGACCATTTGATTTAGAATCCTTTGGAAATGGATCACAGGAGTGTGTTTTCCCTGATTGCAACAAAAGATAGCTATATCACTTTAGGAAGAATTATTAACTTGTTACTGTGCTTATTTAGGAATCAAGTGTGGTTTTAAGAGATGTGTTTAGGTGTCAAGTTGAAAAGTGGTGGGATATGATAGTTAAATTCATCAACTTGATTAGTTCACCAATGAAGGGAATTAGTAAAGCACACTTCTGTGTATGGCTGGTGGGCCATGGAGACATGGTCTTGGGTAATATATCTGGTCTAGGGCTCCTTCCTCTCTGGCACTGTTCCCCTGCTGTGCTTCCCCATCACCTTGAACTAAGCATCATTGGTTCTGCCACACTCGTTTGCCATGTTGTTCCTACCTTGGAGCCAGGTGACCATGAAATGAATCCTTTGAAACTGTAAGCCAAATAAACCTCTCCTCCTTTAAATTGAGGGTGTTGGAGATTTTCTACCACTATCAGAAAAGCTGTCTAATATAGTTCTTTAAGCTTTTCTAAATTATTCCAATAATTTTACAACGAACACATTATTTTCATAACAACCTTTTCTTAAGAAAAATGTACAACAGATGGATTAGGTGGTTTAATAACTACAGTATTTACTATACAGTATCTAGAGCTTTGTCACTTAAATATATGATCTTTACATCAGCAACATTAGCATCACTTTGGGGCTTTTTAGAAATACAGAATTTTGGGCCAGGGATTTAGCTCAGTGGTGCCGCTGCCTGCCTTGCAAGCGCAAAGTCCCAAGTTCAATCTCTGGTACCAAAAAAAAAAAAAAAAAAACAACAACAACAACAGAATTTTCAGGCTCCAACTTAGATCTACAGATTCACAACGTACATTTTAACAAAATCCTCAAGTGATTCATGTGTACATTAAAATATGAAAGTATCAATCTACATGTTAAAGCCATGACACGCAGGGACAAGAGAAACAATGTCTACCTTGTTCATCATTATATCCCTAGCACCAAGCAGTGTCTGAAACACACTTGTTAAATAGATATGTAAATATCATAACTTCTGGATAGCGGATCAGAGAAGTGGGAATTATGTCTATGTAAGCTGTTCATTTCTGCCAAAGGTCTCAGAAGTAGGTGCTTAATACTTGCTATAAATACTATCAAATTACCTCAAAGAGTCCTTAGGATCTATGACTGTATGTAACCCTTATTTCCAAAAAAAAGAAGTCCTTACTCCTAGATTTGAGATCCACATACTAGCCTCCTATCTATGAGGGAATCTTATAGTTCCTAGTCCTTCCTTCATACCAAATCTATTCTCAAAAACTTTAATTAGCACCCCTGGGAAAAATTTTACTATTTTAAACTTCAGTCTTCGTGCTGTCTATACTTCCAATTCTCTTGCCTACATCTCAAATTTAATGTTCAAATTAACTATTTTATCAACTATCTTTTTCTCCCCCTCCAGAAACAGGTGGGTCTCTATTCTTACACACTCAAGATTTTTATGTTTTAGAAAAGAAACTTCCAGGCCCAACAATACCATTTTACAAATGAAAATAGGATCTAGAATTAAAAGATGGTCAAGTGCCTAGTTATTGGCAATACCAGAGCTACAATTCAAATCACTTTACTCACAAGTACTTTACCTCCTGGAATTCAACAGAATTTTCATTTTTGTCAACAACACTTATATGAATTTTTTAGAAACTCATATTCAAAGTACAAATCATCTAAGGGCTAGAGGGGTAGCTGAGTGCTTGTCTAGCATGCCTGAGGTCCTGGGCTCAATAGCCAACACTGTAAATATATAAATTAATAAATACAATAAAAATTAAAATCTTAGGGATAGTGATTCAGCTCAGCGGTAGAGCACTTGCCTAAAATGTGTGTAGTCCTGGAAACAAACCTCAGCACTAGAAAAAAAAATTAATCCCCTAGATAAAACAAAAGTCCACTGTTCTTTTGACGTTTCTTTTCTTCCTCCTCCTCCTCCCCCTCC
>NW_022900948.1:22961697-22963642 GCF_012274545.1 Fukomys damarensis | reverse complement strand
TCTTCTTCTTCTTCTTCTTCCTTTTTAGATCACTATAGTTTCTTCCCGCTCGGAGTTCCGTCATCATTCAATACCACCCTTCCCAAATCCTTGACCCTTACTTAACGTATTTTTAACTAACAGACTCTAAAAGTGAGTGCTATTCCTCACGTTTATATATTTATTCACAGTGCTCAACCAGAGATGGCTCCTAATCATTCAAACCCTATTCGTCCTCGGAGTCCAAGTCAATCACAGCCTTGCAGGCTTCCCTCTTTACGCGATTCACTCACTTTGGTATCTATTCATAGGCTGATTTTTACTTTTTGGAAATATGCTATCTTCAAAGGTAGCAAGACTCTTGAATGCAACCTAGGTCCTCTTTGCGATCCGAGAACTGAGTCTCAGAAAAAAATGTCTTGCCCTGAGATACTGATGGTAGTGATAGAGTCTGAATCTAGTTCTCAGGACTCTTGTCCGATTTCTAAGTCACCTCTACACATACCCAATCTTTCCCGACATTTCCCAAATGATAATGCAAACAAAATGCAAATACCAAGGTCATGTGAGACTTTATTTCGCATGACAAGAAGTGTCCACCCTATTATTAAGCACAAGAATGATATATACCTCTCCAAATTAAATGAAAGCTGAACACAGGGCGGAGCATCAAAAGGAGAGAGATGGATAATCAAACTACCTCCTCGCCGCTACAAGGCTGACAGCTGGGAATGGTGGCACAGGCAAGAGGAAGGAGAACCACAAATTCAAGTCCAAATTAGGCAAGACCCTAGCAGAAAGACCCTGCCTCAAATAAAAAATGAAAGGATTGGAAATGTAGCTCAGTGCGAAGGACTTGGGTTCAATCGGAGAGAGCTGTTACAGGTCCTCACTGCACACAGAAATTCTCCTTTGTAGGTCAAGTCATCAAAGTCTACTAGTTGGGACCGCGAGCTTCCATCACATTCCTGCCCTCCTTTCCTCCTGACCTCATTCTCCCAGTCACTACACGAATATACACGCATAGCTGCTTCAGCCTTGCAGTTCCTTTCCCTCTTCTGTACTTTCGCAACCCGCATCGCACAACCTGAAATGCTCTCCCCGGAGATCCTCCCGCAAATTCTAAATCGACTCTCACCACTCCGCTCAGCCGGCTTCTATACAAGGATCTCGATCGCCCTCCAAAGATGAACCTGTCTCAAAGCGAGAACTGAGGGCAACTCCAGGGAGCGTGGGAAGAACACTCCCGCCCGGCCCCCTGCCAAAGGAACGTCTGCCGCAAAGTGCTCTTGGACCGACCGAAGAGCCCCTAACCGGGAGCGCGCTCAGTGTCCGGCCTCGGTCTCCTGCCCGCCGAGGGGAAGGCAGGTTCACAGAGGCTGAGAGTCGCCCAAAGAGGGCATGCGTGCCACCAGCGAAAAGTGCCCAAAGGCGCCCGCCCACGCCCAGCAAGCCAGCGGAACCGGCGCCTCACCTCACTTGCAGCCCCGGCAGCAACTCTGCTTTACGGCACTGACGGCCACCGCCGCAAAAGGGGCCGTCAAGTGCAGAGCGTTGGACCCTGGCCTGGGTGGTGTCGGGAAAGTCTTTGCGGCAGGAGTTGTCCTCAGTTTGTCTTCTCGCCACTTTTTACTGACCCTTATCGATTTAAAACCCAGCCACAGCGAAAGCCCTTTAATCTCCTGCCGAGGTAACAGCAGCGCCATGAGGCAACGAAGGCTTTTAGAAAACCCTCTCGATGGACGATAAAGGAGCACCTGCTAAACTGTTTGCCTCATTCTGAGCGCTCCAGATAAAATACAGAATGCCAGCTAAATGTAAACTTAAAATAAACTGATTTTTTTTTTAAAGTGCTAACCAGAAGGAGATTTAGGACAACTTCTCGAATTCTAGCTTGGATATAAGTAGCCGAGATGGGGGTAACAGTCTGGTGGAGCTTGGACGTCGTCCTCATGGGCACTATAAA
>NW_022900948.1:22953209-22961464 GCF_012274545.1 Fukomys damarensis | reverse complement strand
TTTTTTTTTTTTTTTTTTTTTTTCCTAAGAGACAGGGTCTCACTATGCAGTTCCGACTGCCTTGGAACTCATTATGCAGCCCAGGCTGATCTCGAACTCACACTAATCCTCCCGCCTTAGCCTCCCGAGGGCTGGAAGCAATATAAACTTGAAACAAGTTGAGATAAAACAATACCAACCAATGACCATGTGAGCCAGGAGCAGCTGTATCTAAGAATTTTTACAAAGATAGATAAACGACTGGCAGCGTTTTATATTGCTCATGACGACCCTCTCGCACGTCACCCAAGCTCCAGCAGACTCTTTCCGTCAGGTTGAAGGTTGGGAATACAAAGAGTTATTACGGAGCAGGTATGATTTTTTGTTTTTATTACTTGGGATCGAACTCAGGACCTTGCGCTTGCGATGCGGGAGCGGCGCCACTGAGCTAAATCCCTGGCATTATGAATCGTTTTGATATGGACATTTTTGGAGACAGGGTCTTGCTCTGTAGTTCAGGCTATCACTAGCCTCGAACTAGCAGCAATGCTCCTGCCTCAGCCTCCCGAGTGCTGGGATTAAAGATGTATGCCACTATGCCCGGCTTGATGTGGATTTTTGAAAACTAAAGAAGAAATTCCTGTCATTTTAAGCTTTTTACAAAAATTACTATAAGCCTCTAGTAAAAACAAAGTATCCCTTTTGTTTTCTAGTCTTCAGTTTTTCAAATTGTATTACAGAAACGAATAGGAAGTCTGCCTTTTCTCCTAGTGGTTATAATTTTTATCAGCTTTTATTTTGCCTTCTATAAATTTTGTGTATATACAAGATTACTACAGATTTCCTCTTACTTCTCAGTGTACCCAGTACTATGCAGTTGGAATACTAAAAAAAAAAAGAGAAAACTAACAGTATAGGGTTTATGGGATGATTTGGACATAGGTACTAGCTTGAGGAAACTAAAATGGAAAATGAAAATAACAGTAAAAGCTATTGATTAAAATACATCAAATACATAAAAATTCTTGGGGCTAGAATTGTAGCTCAGTGGTGTGCTTGCCTAGCATGCATGATGCTCTGGGTAAAATGCCCAGCACCCCCCGCCCCAAAAGTTTACCATGATTCCTTAAAAATGAAACCCAGCCTTTATTGAAGCCTGCCAGGGCAACAATCTTTTTCTTCAAAACTTGATAAAGGGAAAACCACCAAAACATCAAGCATTTAATCTGTCTTTCTTCACTCAGCTATGTGTGCACGCACACAGAGACACATCCCGGCCTACTCCCACATTTGTGGGGTCTGGGACAGAAGAATGATTGGAGGCCAATAGTAACATTTTGAGTGTCTAATCAGCTAAAGGCTAACAATATTACTTTCTACCCTGATAAACATTTATTTTCAAGGAACATAAATTCAGCTGCCTTTAATACTGCGTTTCCTGCATGACATATAAGCTCCAGCACACTGCTATCCTCCAGTTTAGGACTAGAAATAAAAGTTTCAACATCCAACTGTAGAAATGCAAATACGGAACATAGATTTCTCAGACATATACTGGAAGTGACAGCATGAGAACTGGGTTGATCTGGGACTCATGCATTTTGGCACCCCATGTGCACATCCAAGTTCCATTCACACTACCCACAAATTCCTAGCCAGAGGTATTTTAAGGTTTAGATTCAGACCATTCCCCCCAAAACTCTGAGGTGCTCAAAGGCAGGACTCTTGGAAGGTGACTGGATCATGAGGGTGCTATATGCATCACTGGTGAGTTCTGCAGCTGAGTGTGCTAAGAGGTGGGCCTGGTTAGAGGCAAGTCACTGAGGGGTCTGACCTGGAAGGGTGTATCTTTGCTTCCTGGCCACCATGACATGAGCAGCCTTCCTCCACAGCAGGCCCTTACACCATGCCATTTCCATGTTTGAACCAGCCAACCACAGCCTGAAACTTTTGAAACTATGAACCAACATAAACCTCTAAGCTGAAGGTGTCAGGTATTTTGTCCCAGTGATGAGAAAGTGACAAAGACAAGGTATATAGAAGTACAGTATATTCTTTTTTCAGGGTGGATTTTAAGAAGAGGCCTATACATGTCCTGGAGCAACCTTCCAGATGATTAGGCAAGGAATTCTGAGGCAGTGGCTATCTGGTGCATTGTTTAGAAGTGGGTAGCATAACTCCAAGTTGAACGATCACTTGAATGTAGACTAGGGTATCCATGTGCACAAGTACCAGTTTTTCATTCCATGAAGAGCCAAGAATGTGGA
This sequence comes from Fukomys damarensis, assembly GCF_012274545.1. Classification (NCBI taxonomy): domain Eukaryota; kingdom Metazoa; phylum Chordata; class Mammalia; order Rodentia; family Bathyergidae; genus Fukomys; species Fukomys damarensis. The sequence continues at coordinate 22,959,218 of NW_022900948.1, read as the reverse complement.
AATCAGATCAGGATCCTCTCTAACTCGTTTGAGTACATACACACACTCATGGTATCATGTAATGCTGGACAACTTCCCTGACTGACATCTTTTATAAACTGTGAAGGCTTACATGAAAGTACTATATAGTTCTTGTGCAAAATGGGCACAAACACACAATTAGTACTATGCAGTATAATTAATAAGGAAAAATCTGGACAGGAAAATAGAGTGAACATGATTTCCCAATCTTTTATCACACAGAGATCCCAGCCAGAAAGACTGGTATAAGGAAAAGGCTCTAAATAAGGAAGCCAACTCTCATAATGGTGTATATATTTACAACATTTTTATTGAGGGTGGGGAAATGTACAGAATATCTTGAGACCAAGATGAAAAAATGGTAGTTTGCTGGAGCTGAATGTTAGAAAAGGATAACCTTCAAAATTCTGATAGCTCATTCTTTTGTTAACTTAGGCCTGCCGGGCTAGCTCTGCCTAGCTATGAGAAAAGGAAAATGTTACCTCCAGGCCATCTAAATGTCATTCTTTAATTATCCATCAGTTTGCTTATATTTTGCTATCATTATACTATAATATATATTGGCTTGCACGTAAATATGTGGAAGAAATACAAAGAAAAGGAATTAAGTTTTTAAGGTATGTACATTTAAAATCTTGTCTTTGCTAAATTGTTCTCCAGAAATTTTGTAAGCATATTCCTTCTGTATGATGGCACTGGCTTCTCAATAGCTTTGTCACATGCAAAACTAGCCAGTCTCTCTTCATCTTTCTCTTTGAAAAAATTATCTTAGGGCCGGGGATTTAGCTCAGTGGTTCCACCGCTTGCCTCGCAAGCACAAGGGCCCAAGTTCGATCCCCTGTACCAAAAAAAGAAATAGAAAAAAATATCTTAGATACAGTCTCACACAGTCATTGGGTTGGGTTTTTTTTTTTAAGATTATTTAAAGTTAAAACACAAATTTTAAAAGATAGATATTTAGGTTCTGATTATGATTGTGGTAGTAATCCAAGATATGACAAGCTTCAAAGAAAGGAAACTCCTAATTTATATTATGGTTAAGTATAGCATGTTTCATTTTCTTTCTATCACTGCACTGTATAAAACCAGAGGTCAGCAACATGCACTTCTTTATGTTTAAATTAAAATTTAAAAATCAATTGCTTATTACAATAGTCACATTAGCTGACTGTGGCCAGTGGCCATTATATTAGCACAAGTACAGACTTTTCATCATTACATTAAAATTCTGTCAAGTAACATTGTTCCAAAATGTTTTGGGCAAAAGGATTAGGACTTTTAAAATATTATCATCCCCACAAACTCAATATAGATTTTAAACAAAATTGACCAAGCACTGAAGCAAAAGAAAAAAAGTTTAATTTTTACTTGAGATATTCCAGGTGCTTTTGTAAAAACTTAAACTGAAATACTGTATACATAACATACAATCATTTCAAAATACAGTTACTCCACATTGAATACCCTACCATCAAGTCAAAAAACATTTTAAAAGGCTTTGTCTTGTTTGTAAGGAAAATGAGGCTATGTGCTCACTACAACGCTATTTTTTAGCACTGTGTACATAAGTCTTCAAACTTAAGAGGTTAAACCTGAGGAGTTCAGATTTTTATTATCACAACTGCATAGCAAAACCATGTCCAGATAATAGCCATAACCAGCATCTGTCTTTTCAAGATAACTTGTAAACCTTTTAATAAGTCAAATTAAAAGTAAAACAAATGAATCAGGAGAGATAATAAAAGATATCCATGTTAACCCATAAGGTTTTGAAATGTTTCATCTTATTTTTTTAAAAAATGAAAACACAAAAAAAGGCTGTCAAATGTGCATCTCATCTCATTTATCCAGTAATAATAACTGCTGAATCATTAGGCTGTAGAGAATCATTTAGGTCGTTTACTCTTTGCATGTGGCACTGAACAGTCTTAATCAAAAGTGCAAATTCCTCAGTAAAAAAGTAGCTACTTATGTTATTATTCTGCACTAATACACTAATACTGTGGAAGAACTTCTATAGCTCTAGTCTGAAAATGGAGGATAACATAAAAGTCCACAAGTCATGCACGAACTAAATTTTAAAGGGCTTTTTAATAGGAAGTTTTATTTTTTAAATTATGTTTGAAATTACTGGCGATACCATTTTAATAACATGCCTTATCAAAGTAAGTGGCATTTAAAAGTATCAAAACAAATCCATTATTAACTGAAAATAACCTCATATTTATACAGCACTTTACTTTTGCGGAAACAAGTTTCACATATTCCATTTCATTTTATTCCTCACAACAGCCCTGTGAGGTAGGCAGAATGTGTTACAATTATTTTAAGTAAGGCAATAGACGCCCAAAGGTGGTGAATAGTTTACACAAAGGTCACAGATCTAATATATAGTAGACATAAGGTGATTAATTTTAAATATTTTAAAAGAAATTATGCAAAAATCTTCTTATATACAGAGATTTTATTTATTTATTTTTAATTTTTTTGGTAGCAGGGATTGAACTCAAGACCTTGCGCTTGCAAGGCAGGTGGCGGAACCACTTAGCTAAATCCCTGGCTCCATATACAGAGATTTTAGAGACTAGTGGCTTTAATATAAATTATTCCAAAACTTTAGCTATTATATATCTTATGGTATCAGTTTCAACTTTGACTTTAAAAAGTCCCCCTTAAAAGGCGAATTAGACTCAGTGCTTTGGTACCTCAGAAGTATTTGAAATGTTAAAAATAAAAGATGGATTCTCAGTAATCCTATACTTTCCAAAGAGTTCCAATATTAATAAAAATGCCTTCTACCAAATCACTGACAAAAGTTAGTCAAAACTCAGTAAGCTCCAATCCAAAGCAAATACATTCACTTACATTCTTCCCTACATACTGTGAAATCTTGTAAATGTCCATTCCTAAGGACCAACTTATACTGACTGGATACCATTAAGAAAACATAATTTTAGATGAATATGAATCAAAAGTCAGTAACTTATTTTGACCCACAAAAAAACTCTTATTTTAATAATTGGGTAGTCTAAGGAGAAAAGTGCTCTGGCAACTTCTGTTACTTATTTATTAAGCCAATACTAACCCTACATTACATGTCCAATAATACCTTTCAAAGGAAAAAAAAAAGATAACTAAATTTAGTTAATTTAAATTCCAACTAATTCAAGATTATTCAGGTTAGTTATGTATTTAAGGTAACAAAGCTAGCATATCTGAAATCAGAATAACAAATAATTACAGAATGTAAATACTGTAAGATACATACAAAACTAAAACTACATTGAACATGAGGTAATCTTGTGACGATTCAGAAAATATTTATGATCTCATAATACTCCAGTGATGGCATTATGAAGTATACATTTTGGTTAGAAATAACAAATAAATTTATTAACTTCTCTGAAAGAATATATCTAGTGTAAAAATGAAATCAAGAAACTTCCCTAGACATATATTATGTGACTATATGACGGTGAACCATATTGTATGCCACTCAAGGGCTTTTTAAGTAAACGACAAAAAATTTACTTTAAAACTTCTGACTTTTGGGCCAGGGAGTTAGCTCAGTGGTTCCACTGCCTGCCTCACAGGCGGCAAGGTCCCAAGTTTGATCCCCAGTACCAAAAACAAAAAACAAACTTCTGACTTTTTAGCAAAACATTGGAAAGATATAGTTAGTCTTTATCATACTACTCAAAGCAGCAAAACTAGGTATACAATAAACTTCACTAGCTTAAAAATGTGAATACAGAGCAATCAAATTTCAACTGACATATGAGACACTCATTTATATCTGTTGTATAAGTGAGCCAATGCACAGTGATGTGAAATGTTTATTTTATTTAAAATGAATTGTAATTTGAAAATACTGTCAACTTTTTAAACTGGGAATCACACAATTCATACAAAGAAATCAGAAATCAACATTCTTTGGAATAACAATTTTTAAAATACCTTTTCCAATTTTTCTAAAAAAACTAAAAATATATAAATAACTATGTTTTTATGGAAAGAGTAAATACAGAAAAGCTTATTTTAGGTAAGTCATGAAATAGGATATATAAGCCTAATTTAAAGATTTCATGACAAATTCTTTTATTATTTATACCAAGGACCAGTTACAAAAAATGAAATTATACATGATGTTGTTCATGCGTTAATTTTATAAATGAGAAATAAATGTAACCCAATATGTCTCTATATGTAACATAGGGGGAAAATTACTGTTTGCTAAAATAAATAGGTCAAATTTAACTGTATAGTTGTAGTTCATGGTTTGTCAAAATGGTACAGATGTCATCAACTAACCCAAATAAGACAGACATGCCCTTAATACTTTTAATTTGTTTACCTATATAAAGAATCACTATATATCAGATTCCTATGTGCATTAGTTGTTAAATGCTTGGCGCATATATACATATTTACCAAAAGTTAAAGATATATGTGACGGTGAGCTGAAAGAGTCAAAATGAACTGTAAAAAGTTATTTTGTAAAGTGCTTAAGGCGTTTCCTTCATTTCTCTATCCAGTTTTATAAAACTGGTTTGGAATTCAACTGCTGAAACGGAAATGCAATGCAAATGCATGTTTTTATAAAATGTAATTTTCTGCATCTGTGATATACCACTGCAGTCAACCTCTCATGCATTTCCTTTATAGAAAGCAGTCATGTTTGACTGGTCAAAACAAAAGGTAAGTGAGACAATAATGTTTGAAAGGTTTACCAACTTTCCACAATATATTAAGGTAAGCAAACTAGCCCGATATTTTTAACTGAATGTCGGTCATAATGTTATAATGATGGAGTTAATAGTTACCTTGTTTCAAGACTATTTATATAGGCACTAAAGTATTTTTTAGTTTGAAAATGAAGATGACAAACTTTGTTTAACTTAATGAATAAACCTTAAAAATTCTAAAACTAAACACAATTATTCTTTAAATTTAGAGTCTTTAAAGAAGCAGAGAGGGAAACCATCAAATTCTTATTTTGAAGTAATAATATTATAATTCAAACCCAAGAATTACATATGATGAAAATTTGGGCTCTGAATTGACTGAATTTATATTTATCACTGCAAAGTTCCTGAGGAGTGAAGCTTTCCAGAGAAATTATACATTTCACAAATGAATATAAAATAACACATATTCCTCTAGGCCCCGATTAACATTTCCTTTTCTCCAAGCCCCAGAAACAGAAGGCTATCACCACTATATTAAACTACTGCCTGGCTTCAATATCAGTTGATACTGCATGGGGCATGGAGCAAGAGCAGCCTGAGAGGAAAAAGGCACTGAATTAATAAGAAAACACATCAGAGAAGACATAATAGTAAAAAATTCTATACTAGAGTATCTGGCTTTTTCTGTGTCATTTTTGCTAAGATACTGTGTAGCTACTCAAAGCAACTCCACTAAATCACTGCTTTCAGGTTTGAATCTATGACTGGGAAAAGACTGATTTCTTAGGTCCTAGAGTAGCCCTTCTATAGGGCTATTGAATATCTTACAATTTCTTTCAAAATGTGAGGACAAAGATATAATTTTTGGAGAATCAAGAAACTATCCATACATACTTCATTCTCTAAACTGCCATATAGTCTTTAAAATTGCCAACATAGTGCAGATATTTGTCCTTTGGGAAAAATAATATCCTAAGACAAATAAAGTTACTCATTTAATTTGTTTTATCAATGGAACAAAAGAACATACTAGTAAATTTTAAGAGGGAATCAGCTATTAGTAATACACAGGCCTTTATACAGAAAGCAACTTATAAGCAGCAATGATCTCTTAGGGGAAATTTGTCATATACAGTACGAGATATTTAAAATGAAAATGAAAGAAACCTCAACAAGAGAAATTAAAAATTTCAAAAGTTAATGAAAATAGGGCCAGGGATTTAGCTCAGTAATGCCACACCTGCCTCACAAGTACAAGGTCCTGAGTTTGATCCCTGGTAGCAAAAAAAAAAAAAAAAAA
>NW_022900948.1:22942470-22953059 GCF_012274545.1 Fukomys damarensis | reverse complement strand
AAAAAAAAAAAAAAAAAAAAAAAAAAAAAAGTTAATGAAAATAAAAATTGATTTCCTTAAAATGTTCAAGAAATTCTCAAATATTATAACCATAACTTTTAGTTGGGCTCAGAGAACTTTAGTTAAACATTTTAATCAATTCTTTAAGAATAGATTATTTTTCTGCTCAATAACCACAGATTTTACTTAGTTAACATATTTCCCCCAACTTTGGGAAAGTTGTTTGTATTGAGTTTTGTAAGAATTGCAGCCCTTTGGAAAGCAAATGAATGCAACAAAAGGATTGAGGAAAAAAAAAATCCTCTGAATGTATGTTTGAAAAACTCATGTGCCAATTAAATCATAGATACACAGACATTTTTCAAAAACAATTGCTTGAACCATTTCACATCTTTTTTAGAATACTTGTAGGCATTTTCCTTTATTACCTATTTTTCTTAGATAAAAGTTGAGTACTATATGGTTTTTTACCCTTTATAAAACCTTATCAATATACTTTTACTCCTACTAATAACATTAAAAATCAGTAAGTTATTTTTTTGTGATTAGTAACTGCACTAGAGATCAAACACACTGAGCTACATCCCCAACCCTTTTAAAAACGCATTTCATTTTGAGATAGGTTATCACTAAATTGCCCAGGCTAGGCTCAAACTTGTGAACCTCCTGCCTCAGCCTCTCAAAGTGCTGGTATTACAACCATGGATGGGCCACCATACCTGGCTAAAGATAAACTATCAAAGGTAGAATGAAACTAGACAACAAAGTCAGAATATATAAAGCTGTGAAAGTACAGAAGAAATAAAACTGAAATTTGGGTGGTTTTAAAGTGTATAAACTTTTCTTACCCACTCTATTTTGAATTATAACCACAAGGGAAATATCACCATTTTCTGGAAAGGAGAAAATGGTAAACAAGCCAGTTTAGCAAAACTCAGCTTATTTATAGGCAAAAAACCATTTTAAGAACTTTTCTATCATCCCTGATAATTTCAATTTTTAGACAACCTTAGGGGATTATGCATTTTTAAAGTTCACTGTAAGAACTGAATAATACATAGTGGCGAGTCAGAAAAGAGAACATAAGGAATAAGGAAAGCAAGTTCTAAAAGCTTTTGTTCCAGGTCCTAGAATTAGAATATATAATTAAACATATTAGAAGAGTCAAAGTAATTTAAGAAACATAAAAATGGGTTTCTATATGAATATTTAAACACTGCATTTTGCCCCATTGACTCTTCAAAGCATAAGTTTCTTGCTTGATAATTGCTCACTTTATGATATTGCACAGTAGGTTCCTGCAAGTGCTTCATACTAGATGCTTAAGCTGAGATTCCAGACCTTAATGCAGAACACATAGCCAAACCTGACTTCCATCACTCACAAACGTCTGTGATTAGTAACTGCACAGAAAATGCCACCCAACTGACAGGAGGTAAACATTCTGAGTAGGTATTATTGAGTAACATTGTTCAGGCTACTAGCTGAACCAGTCATTCCATTTTCACTTTTCTGAAGTGTTCTCACAGCACTTGGAACCTGCATTCCTGTACTCAAAGAAAGTCCACCACACCAAACCTAAGAAAAGACACAAACAAAGCCTCAGTCAGATTTCAAATAATATTGGAATTTCAGTGGTTCTTAAATTTCTATTTGAAGGACAAAATGCTACATATGTGAGTATCAACAAGTGTCAAACTGATAACCACATCAGAACTGAGAAAAATCAGAGATGCTAAATCAAGATTCTTGTAAAGCTACACAGGCCAAAGAAAGTTTTTCTGGTAGGAAAAGCCATTGAAACTACAGAGGGCACTTGGGCTGTAGAAATTTAGAGTCGAATTTGGGTAAACCTAGCAGGTGAAAGATATGGCCATCATGAGTGATGACTTTCAAAACCAAGGCAATTCTTCACAGAACCAACTTCCTTACCCTTAGTTATTGCTTTTAGTTTTGATGAGATACAGCCTTAGATTATAGCAACGTAACATTCTTCTATTAACACGGTAAAAACTGCACTCTTCTTGCTTATCCTGTAACAAGTAAGAACTTTTACAATGCTTTAGGAAGGATTTCCATGAAAAATGTACCAGATGCACTTGCCATGTTCTATTAATTATTACTAATATGAAGGAGTTTATGAAAGATAAAACTGCTTTGCTGTGAAACACAGCACCACGATAAGTAAACAAATTTAGACAGTCAAGTGATTTAAAAGTATGAAAATATTCCAGAAACAAGCTTAAAGCAAGGGAAATTATACAAGCATTCTCACTTTCAGTTATATACTGTGTTCAATATTTTAACTAGCAGGCTCAGTAATGATAAGCTCTCAGAATATAAAAGCAATTCAGGTTATAAAATTACTACCAGTAGGTTTATTTTTAGTAATAATAAGTAATTTAGAAAAATATTTGTTCAAAATATCTAGCATAAAAGTGTAAAAGCAAATAAAGGGAGAAAGTTTTTTAAGTAAATGGTACTAGAAGAATTAGATATCCATGTGCAGAATAAAAAAAAAATCAAAGCATACCATATACAAAATAATTAACTCAAAATAGACCATAGACTTAAAACATAAAACTATAAAACTTCAAGAGGAAATGAGAAAATATTTTTGTGATCTTGAATTAGTAGTACCATCCATAAATGTGGAAAAGTAGGTAAATTGGGCTTTATATCAAAATTAAAAACTTTACTCTGAAATATCTAGAAAGCAAAAAGACAAGTTATAACATCATGGAAAATATCCTCAAAACACATAATTATATTCAAAGCTTTAAAGAAACCTTAAAATTTGATAATAAGAAAATAACACCCTAAAAATAAGCAGAGGATTTTAACATACCTTACCAAAGAAATTATATAAATGGAAAATAAGCACAAGAATCAATGTGCCACATCATTTTTCATTATGAAAGTGCAAACAATAACAGTAAAAATACCATTACACAGCTTCTAAAATGGCTTTAGGACAACAAGAAAAATCTAGCAATACCAAATAATTGAAGGATGTAATGAACTCTCATATGGTGCTGGTAGCAATGCAAAAATGGCAGAACCACTTTGGAAAACATTTTGGTATCTTACAAAGCTAAACATCAATGTAACCCAACAACCCTACCCAAGGAAAATTAAACTTTATGTTTGGCCACAAAAAAACTCCTATGAATGTTTATCATGGTTTTATTCATAATTGCCCTAAACTAGAAAGAACTCAAATATTCTTCAAATGGTGATCAATGTATTAACTGTGGTATATACATATAAGGAACACTACTCAGCAGTAAAAAGAGAACACTGACACATACAACAAAACAGATGAATTTCAAAAGCACTATGCCACACAATCAAAAGGCCATCTACCACACCACTGATATGACATTCTGGAAAAGGCACAACTTCAATGACTAACAACTGTTTATTAAATTGTAGCACTGAATGTGATGGGAAGGTCCCAGTACAAAGGAGCAAAAACAAATTTTCTAGAGTGTTGGAAGTGTCGTATATCTCGAATGTAGTGATGGTTCTACTATTGTATGCATTTGTCAAAAATCCATGGGAAAGCACAATACTTAAAAATTAATCTTGTATATAAATTAACATTCATTTACTTAATAAAAGTAAACCTTCACTGAAAGAAAAGTTTGAAATAATTTCCTAAAGCATCTTATGACACTACTGTGTGATTACAGTTCATCATTTGGATCAAAACTATGAATAAACTCAGTATGTATCTACATGAGACTGATTCAAACTGAAATATGAAACTTTTATAAAAATACACCTAAGTGTTGGAAAAATACTTTCCTTACTTCCATATGGTGAATACTTAGTCTTTGATTGACCAATTTGGAAAAGCAGCCAAAAATACATAATACAGCAGAGATTTATAGTGAAGCTCAAAAAAAAGAGAAAGAAAGAAAAAAAAAAGAAAAAAGAAATGGCCCTTTCAGTATTTTAAAGTATTTTTCCTAAAGCAACAACTTTATTCACTAATCACTTTTATCTTTTTCAATGAAAAACTAGAAGTCTTGGTTATTAGCACTGTTTTAAGCTTAAGATTTTAGAGTACCTAGAATAAGAAATTATCACTGACTGTGACATTCAAAAGCACTCTATTTTAAACCAATATTTATCCTGAATACTTTCTCTTCATTCTGGGGGATTATACTTAGGAGTAATGATGAAAGAACACACATACAAAACAGTCCACAAAGTCTACCCTTGAAATATACCACCCTGGTTTATAGCAGTAACTCCCAAATTAAGGAAAGCTTCTAGCCAAAATAATGGTGATCTTACCTGGATTCCAAACTCCCAAAAGTAGCCTAGCTTTATAGAGACATGCAGAGGGTTAAGGCATAGGAACCAGAAATACGATTTGCTTTAAGAATTAATTTAGAATGATATTTCATTTTGTGTGGAGAAATGTGAATTTTTCTTCTATAAATCAGCCTGTAACTGAGTAGACCCAAAATTATGTGTGTACAGCCCCCAAATGAAAACCACCTACATATCCAACCAAATTAGAATGGATATACTGTGATATAGTCATAAAAAAGAAAACTATACAGCTATAGAATGAATAAACTATAATGACACAGGATATAGATAAATGTGGCAATGCTGAGCTAAAAAGATAGTGTCTAATTCCATCTATGTGAAGTTGAACAGGAGGCATAATGAATTTATGGTATTAAAACCCAAGATAGTGTTACCCTATGGAGAAAGGCCATTAAAGGCAAGGAGCTTCCTACGTTCTGGTAATGTCCATTTCTTGTTATAAGTGCTACCTTCAAAAGTAATGGAGTCCTGTGGAAATTCATCAAATCAAATGCTTATCATCTGTGTGCCTTTATGTATTATATTAACATGGAAACATAAAAAAATATATAGAAAATCACAAATTTTGGAAAGGGTGGACCAGGGAAAGAGAGAATGAATATGAATAAAAGTCTGCTTCTATAAACAATACAGCATAGAGTATTCTCCTTAAAGTTACCATGCCAAATAAAATACAAATTAGGTACTAACCATGAAACCAGGTAGTACTGGCTGAGTAAATTTTGTCTTAAAGGAATAGAGCAACTGTTTTGAGTTTGCATCATAGAAAGAAAGTTGACCTAAAAAGAAGGGGAAAAATAGCCTAATTTATTATACAAGCAATTGTAATGTCTAATTAATTCTCACACATAATCACGCAAAAATATAGAACATACTCTGAATTTTACTATCGTATCATCAAATCCGTTACTCTTGACTCCCCACTGCTCAAGTCCTTTGTACCAATCATTTGACACATGTTAAGACTTCCTATGTTGATAGCACTGCACAGGCAATAACAATCTAGTAGTTATAAAACAAAGACATGCTCCTGCCTTATACTTCTTAAAGATTGAGCATTAAAAGTCTTATGTTATCTATGCTTTCAATCTCTTCCATTTTAACCATGTACTCTCTAGTATTTCTAATACTAGATTATCATTACTGATGAGTTTTCTAAAATGTACAGAACCACTCCTCTGCAAAATTAAAGAGTAGCCTATTATTTTTCAAGGCTTTCAGAATCAGATTAATTCTACATTACTGCTTTTCCCTGCTGTATTCTATACCCTAAGCCAGTGATGGTGAACTTTTTAGAGCTTTCAGTGGTAAACAGCTAGCTGTGGCACACATGCCATTGGTTCATATTACTTCTATTACTTCTGTGGAATCACAGAATAAGGAAAAGAAGAGAGAAAAATAAGCAAATTCTACCTTGGTAGTCATAACAGAAAAAGTGCCCCAATAAATCTGTCATTTATTCTGAGGAAAATGGTTTATATGATTCAAAGTAATTAGTAAAATAGAATGTAGCAAAATTAACATGTCAACACTAAAATGAAATTAAGCCAAAATTAATTTTTTTCCTCTTTTCTTTTTCAGTGATTAAATTGACAGTCCATGAAATTATGGGCCCAGAGATACTTGAAGTGATGAAATGTGGTATTATTATCTTAAAGTTCAATATTTTCATGATTATAATTAGTTCCATATAATTATAATTAAGGTTATCTAATAACCTTAGAGAAGGTATTTATCAAATACAAAAATATCTTAAGAAACTTTTAAAAAGATAAATTTTCAAGTTGATTTTCAGACGATTTCAAAAGGAAAAGTTTAGCCAAAATCTCTTTAAGTTAAAATGAAAAAAAAGGATAAATGTTAACATTCTTCTCTTGAATTATAAACAGTAAGTATCAACCCCTAAATTTCCTAATCTAAGACAGTAAATTCAATCTTACAATTCTGTGAAAAAAGATCTAGTGGATTAGGATCAATACAGGTCAACGGATCTTTAACAATGCTATTAACTGATATTACTAGAAGCAGTATTCCCAAATCACTCTTCTATTCTGGTCACTGTAACAATCAGCCTTTAAGAAATACAATGCACACTGTATACAACCATAGAAGATTATAAGGGTTTGGAAAAATTAAGTTGTAAAAGGAAGAGCTAGTAACAAAGAATGTAGAGTTTGAAAAAATGGCCCCAAAAAGTAGTTTGTCATTTTTAACAAACAAAAATTACCATATAAATAAGAAATAGGAGACACAAATCTTTTTTTTCAAGTGGCAAAATTTAAGTCTCAGCAGTCATAGAGATAAAGTAAATTCATTTTAGAAAAACCTAACCTTGCTCAACAACCAGGCTTCTAATTGTCTTAGACAATAAACTCCATATTAAAAAGTTCAGGGCCAGGGATTTAGCTTAGGGGCACCACACCTGCCTTACAAAAACAAAGTCTTGAGTTCAAACCCTGGTATCAAAAAAAAAAAAAAAAAAAAAAAAAAAAATTCAGCCCATGAGTGGTAACTCCCTGAAGAGATACAGTTTAATAAGGACTTCATAGGGCCGGGGATTTAGCTCAGTGGCATTGTGCCAGCTTCACAAATACAAGGTCATGAGTTCAATCCCTGGTACAAAAAAACCCACCAAATAAATAAATAAAGTTTTTTTAAAAATAAGGATTTTATATTGTGTGGCAGATCGATTGAGTAATTTCTAATGTCTACTCCTACTTAAAAAAACCTGACTCCACTACCCTATACAAGTACACAATAAAACAGTAAGGAAAGAAAACAGAAGAAAGTTTAATGCTTAAGACTATAATTGGCAAAATCTTTGAGGTTTAGTAAATTCATTTAACAATTATATACATACATAGATACACACACACACACACACACATTATATAGAACTTTTATACAACTCTAGACATACATCATATGCCTTTCTGGTGGATTTTTAGAACTGAGGTTACACTGATGAAGAAAGCCTAGCTGGCCAAAATGTCCTTACTGTAGTATTAATAGAAATTCTGTATAAAGGATTGCCAAGGAGAAATACTGAAATACAAGCAACCATAATAAAATAACTTATGAAAAAAAAACTTACCCCCATCAAAATCACAAAATACACCTATTTTGTCAGGAACAGTAACATCCAAAGCTTTGACTTTATTATTATGTTTTGCTGCAAATGTGTTTTGTAGCCAGTTGTTGACATGAATGCACCAACTAGTGTTTGTCTTTCCTAATTGGTCAAACTTCCCCAAAGTTTTGTATGCCACTCCTACACTGTAGGATTTACAGTCTTTTTGGGCCTTGACTTCCCAGTAATGTTGTCCACTTTCAATAGCAGTATCTCCTACAAAAGATCAGAAAGGAAGACTTCACTCATTTCTTCCTTATGAGTCACATAGATTTTTACCTATCACTTTTCCCATAAACGACACAAAATTTTTAATTCAACTGCTATTGCTATGAAACTAATCATGCTGGCAACATAGATACTAAATGCAGAGTACTTACCAAACTTTACTTATACATTTTTTTGCTGTATATAAAATGCTTCATAACTTTTCTTTCTTAATATCACTAAATAAACTGGAGTTTTAAAAGTTTCAATAAGTCAGTTTGAAAAGGCCCCCCAATTAGGCTTTAACAGGAAAAATTTCTATGAAGATTCACTGACTATATAGGTAGATACTCTAGCTCTAAGCAAGTAGAATGCCATTTTGATATGATGCTTTTAATCTGATCTCATGAAGAACTATTACATTTTATCCTACCAAGTACTGTATATGATTCCCCAGTAAAGCGGTCTCTGCTGCCTCTTACTGGTGGTGGCCTGGAGCTTACAGATGTCCGTTTGGGGGATGGCGTACCACTTCTACATAAAAAAGAATAAAAAGAAAAACAAGTACTTTATTCTGGAAATGTCTCATAAACAAAAATTACAAGTCTTTGAAAAAATTTCTAGTATCACAAAACAGCATCATTTAATTTGTCCTGAATTATTAACAGAGAGTTGTCAATTTAACACTCAAATTTAAGAAGCCATCAATACAAAGCAGGCTGAAAACACTAATGTTATGGACACTGAGCAAGGCTTATACAAAGAACACAAAGTTGAAATTAAAAAAACAATGACAAAATGAAGGAAAAAAATCAAGAAAGACATTGGATTCCAGCTTATATTTTTTGCAATTAAATTTTTTAAAAAAGCAAAATTAGGCTGCTTCTTACACTCACAACTAAAAAACTTTTAAAGCTTAGCAGTAGGTGTTTTTGTTCTGTACCTTTTATTCTTAAAAAGAGAAATAGGAATTGCCCAAATCAGTGTATAGGATACTATTAAGTATTATAAACCATTTCCAGTATTAAAACGAAAAGATCCAATCTGATCTCATATCGAATTATGATACGATAAACTGGATTGAGTTAGGCAACACCAAATATTAAAAACTTAGAGTATGTCGCGACCCAAAGATTTTTAAATAACATTTTAATTATGTTGATTCACTGCATCTAAAACACAAAAAATTACACAAAAAATTGGGGGGTGGGTAAGAATATCCTAGTGCTAATTAAGAAAAATAGAAATACTATATATATTACCACTAATTAGAAATAAAAACCATTTTACAATATTAATATACTAGAATTTTTTTCCTACAAACAGATGAACTGAATAGATTTTAACAAGCTGTCAACTCATATTGAAATAAAATTCCCTGACAAAGGTAAAACAAAAATTAAAATATAAAGTTTCATATGATTCATCTGTATTATTTAAATGTCTTACTGTCAGAAGGCAGATTTATCAGTGTCAAAGAATTAAATTGTGAACTCAAGACCACTTCCTCTACTTTTTAATATATTAGGCAGCACAATTATAACTCAACAACTCTAATATGCATATGATCTAGTTTAATTCTTCCCAAAGGATGAAAAGTTATTTTTGTAAAGACACATCTTTAAAAAGGTATTTGAGTGACTGACTATGCATCCTATTTTAACAGACAGCATGAACAGAGATGAGTAAGGATAGAGAGATTAAAGTTTCTGTAAAACTTCCGCCACCTGCCTCACAAGCACAAGGGCCCGAGTTTGATCCCTGGTACCCTCCACCAAAAAAAAATCACTATTCTAAAACTTCTGTAAAGTTTGTTCTGAGATTGACAAAGGTTTCTTCCCATTGGGGAGGGGGAGAACAAAATAAAATCTGATTGGGGAGGGCAGGAATAAGCATAAATAAATTCAAATGAAAAATTGTAACACTCTCTCTTTCTATATATATATATAATTTTTAAAAAACTTTTCCAAGATTTGGTTTGACTAGCTTTCTAAGTCAATACTTTTACAATACTCTTAAGAGTCATTAATAGTAATAAAGTAAAATTCTGTAAACTTACAAGAAAGGACTATATCACAATTTTCTTTTTAATTCTTTTCATATAAGCTTTTAAAGAATATTAAAAATCTGATTACCAAAAGTCTGTACATTTTCAAGTATTTTATCTTAAACTAGGGGAAAAGATAATACTGTATTTTTCTCAAAATTAAAAAACAGTAAATGTAGCTCTGTTTTCATTATCCTGTGGGAGAGGGCAAAGTGTCTTGAAACTGGTGATTTTCAAACCACGTCCTGACCTCAAAGGAATCCACAGATGACACAGAGGCTGCTGCAGGACTCTGAAAAGAAGCCACTGCCAGAGTTCCTTCCTACTTAAACCAGCTACCTTGCGTTCTCTCTCTCTTTTTTTTAATTATTATTATTATTTTTTTTGGTACAGTGATTGAACTTAGGGCCTTGTGCTTGCGAGGCAGGCAGTGGAACCACTGAGCTAAACCCCTGGCCCTACCTCTCTTTTTTAAACTGGGTTTCTGGAAACGTTTCATCTGACAAATGCTTTCTGTTGCTAATTTTTAAAGAACAAGGGTAAAGCCTGGGCTACATAGTGAGTTCCAAGTCAGTCTCAACTATGTATTGACTCCCTGTCTCAAAAAAAAACCAAGGTTAAGAAGTACTGTTTGGGATATAAAATTAGGAAACATATGAAAAGGAGGGCTTTTGTCTTAATGTGACTTATAAACCGAAGTTTATACTTTTATTCTCTAAACATTCTTTTTTTTTGAAATAAAATTTCCTCTGGAAAAATTGAGTGGGCATTTGGAATAGCTAACCAAAATAAAGTCATCAAAATATATTAATCTTCCTCCTAAGTTAGCTCAACCTCAATTTTTTTTTTTTTTTTTTT
>NW_022900948.1:22898320-22942350 GCF_012274545.1 Fukomys damarensis | reverse complement strand
ATTTTTTTTTTTTTTTTTTTTGGTAGCGGGGATCGAATTCCAGACCTTGCGCTTGCGAGGCAGGCGATGGAACCACTGAGCTAAATCCTGGCCACTCAACCTCAAATATTGATGATTACACAAAATAAACATAGTTTTACTGAACTGTAAATGTCACTAGTTTTAGAAAATTAGTTTTGTAACTGCAGAAAGGGAATGGGATATAATAACTGAGAACACACCACTAGCTCTTCAGTATATCTAACTTTACTTCAATCTTTCATGTTTTTTCATATTGCTGGTTCTATCCTTACATTTAGTAGTGATGACTGTAACTGCTTTTCAATTGAGATGAAGCAAAGAAAGCAAAAAGATTTTGTTGTGAGTCAATAGGCAAGAATCATATGAAAAGAGAAAAGAGGTTAAAATATATCTGTAATTAGAGGTGAGGAAGAACTAAATGAACCAAACCAGAGGCTCTCAAATCTGTATGCACATCAGAACCACTTGGGGATCTTTTAATTTTTTATTATTTTGCAGTGCTGAGGATTAAATCCCAGGACTTGTGCATGCTAGGCAAGCATTCTATCACTAAGCTACCCTCCAGTTCACTTGGAGAGCTTTAAAAATTACCATGCTTCACCATAGATTTTGGTGCTCAGTGGGTTAGGAGCCACTGAAGTTAATTAAACAAATAAAAAACTTTCCTAACAAGAGGCAGGGGTTAAAAGGATGATGATGAAAAGACAGTTCTTATACAGTCTACTATATGGTGCTCTTAGTATATGGTTACTATGGAAATGAGGAACCTAGCCATGGAATGGATAAAGGTAGGGAAATAACTACTGCCAAGAACCATATCTTACCTCTGTATCTTCAGTATACAGTAGGTGTGCAACACTCTGACTAACATGAATGTCAGCTAAGCAAATGACTATGGGATGTTATTAACTAAGGATCACCTTTACTTTCCTGAACCATAGTCCTATATTGAGAAACAAAGGGCTTTGGGATTTTGTAATAAATTACTGCTTGTCCACTGAGAAAGCACAAAAGAAGCAGAATCAACCTGGAAATCTTTTAAAAATCCACTGACAGTCTAGGAGACCATAAGTCTACTAGGAAGAAACATACATTTTGAGAAACATTTCCCAGGTAATTCAGAACAATAAATAGCAATGGAAACTTGTACAGTATAAACAAAATGTTCACTTAGTATTGTTTCAAAATATAAGAGCTCATTTGGTAACCAGTAAAACAATTTTAAGAAAAATTATAACTTACCAGTAAAAAAGAAATTAAGGGAAGCATGGAGAAAAGAAAGACAGAGATAACTATTGAGAATTGCAGTTTAGTTTCAGAGAAAAGTTAATAAAAACTCCTCTTCTGCTGCAGTATTCCAGCCATCCAGCTCTAAGTACATTTTTGGAAGAAATACAATAGCTATTACCACCTATGTAAAACATAATCTTCTCAGCCCTTGCTTCTCTTAAAGATGCCTTGGACACTTAACCATCTGAATTAAGGTTCTATGTTACCTCTAGACTAGATTTTTTTACTAACCTTCTAAATGAGCTCCTTGCTACCCAATTCATCTTATTCACTATTACAAGATAAATCCTAGCCCTAATTCCCCCCACTTTAAAGTCATCATGTACTTCTATACTGTCTACAAAGGACTTAGTTTGTCATTTCAAGGTCTTGATCTGCTCCCAGTCTGCCACAACTGGTTTCAGTGTCTTTCCTCTTATTGCTCCCCACACATGCTACAAGTCCAAATACCATACATTCTCTTACTTCCTTAACAACCTAAATACTGTTCTGTTACTGAAGGTCTTCCAGATCCTACTACACTAAAAAACTTCTGAAGAGTCTAATTTCAGGCCAAAGTCTTGTGCGTGATTTTTTTGCCTAAACACAGGCAGTTACAAAGGCTTTACCTTGCACATTAGGGGGATGTATGGCAATGGGCTGCAAAGGGTGGGCTACCTTGCTTATACTCTACTTAGTGCACAGCTAACATAGCAGTTTATACAGGGAGTTGCAATTCCACCGCCCTCCCCAACCATTCTCATAGGTCTATCTACATTCCAGGTCCGTCGTCTGTGTTCAGAGACTCACTTATGGGAGGGAGGCCCTATACCAACATATACTTTTTAGATGTCCCCAGGGATACCTCCTTAAGTAAGGGTGGAGGAGATGTGAAGACACCTTTCTCCACTCTGTCTTAGCACTTTTTCCAGTTCTAATCCTCTTCTCTCCAGGTCTTTTTCAGTTCTCTGGTCCACAAAACAGTAAGAGCCCTTTGTTTGGGGCTTCCTAGCAGTGAGATCCTCCACCTGTGATCCTGTTGACTGGCTCAACACATAGCTTTCCTCTGTGACCTCTTGCTTATCCTATCACAGTAAATGAGAAAAGCCTTGATTGCTACTTTCAGTTTAGCTCACTGTCCTAACTGACCATCTCAACACCTGGCAGCTTTGAGTTGGTCCCATCCTGTCCCTTCCCTTCCCTTTCCTTCGTTTCATTTTCACCTCTCTTTCTTCTCTATGACACACTATACTCTCTTTTTACTCACACTATACTATGCACATATATGATATATGTGTGTGTGTGTGTGTGTGTGTGTGTGTATATATATACTCGTTTATATTTACATGAGAGTAAATTTCTTGGCAGCAAGGAGACAGTGTTTACCCCTATAAACCCTACAACATCCAATGGTAAATAAATATTTATAAAAAGGTAAGTAAATGTATACAGATTGAGCAGCCCTAATCCAAAAATCTGAAATGCTCCAACACTGGAAACCTTTTAAGTATTGACAGGATGCCATACGTAAAAAATTCCATTCCTCACCCAAGTCACACATATGTGCACTAAAAATATTGCATAAAATCATCTTCAGTCCATGTGTATAAGGTATATATGAAACACAAATGAATACCCACGGTAGATCATTATGTATTTTCAAATATTCAAAATTCAAAAAAAATCTAAAATTTAAATAGGTATCAAACATTTTAGGTAAGGAATCCTCAATTTGTACAACATATCAGAAGTAGTCTACATAAAAAAAATCTTCAGAAGAAGGAATGGAAAAAGAAATAATATAACCTAAAATGCTAAATACAGTCTAAAAATTTCCAAGTAAGCAAATGAAACTCCATAGGCTATTTAATCTAGCAGCATTTTACAATTTATAACACTCTAGGTAATCACTTTTTACCAATAATGAGCAAATAAACTGAAAAGAAGAGACAAGGAAACTTTGAAAAGAGGACATATTCTGTTTTTTTGTAAAGATAAATTGTATCTTTAAATAGTATATTACTCATGTAATTTGAATAACTGGCATTGTCCTAATAATTTCACGAATGATATTCATTTTTTAACTTTGATACTTTTGAAACCATGTGATTATAAAATACAAAACACTTCATAACTGCCCCATATCAAATACAAATAAAAGCAAAGCTATAATGTTAGATATACTGAATACAGTACAAAAAGAAAGATGCGAAATGTAAGTAAAAGCAGGGAAAATCAGATGAATAAGAGTAATTCATGAAAGACTTTAAAGCAGAGCTTATTTTGTTATCATAAATCATATAAACCAAATAATATGCAGCAGATTATAATGCTGTAAATCCAAAACATAAGCGACCAACACAGACGGTCTACAAAGAGCACTATTTTAGCCTAAGAAGGCTGCTGCAGTGCTCCTATTTACTGGTTAAAAGAAAAAAAGTTGTTCAGCCAAGCTAGATACACTAAGTCCTAGAAGTAGACGGACACAGATCATCACCTCATGTGTTTCTTCAGTGAAGTAACATGGACACTGTCAGACAAAAATAGGCAACTGTTAAGAGACTGATGCACAACTTCAATTTAAAACCTCACAGTAAAATTAAATAAAATCTTCTAGGGATTTTTTTATTCACTGTTGTAACCCACAAGGAAATTTACCTTCAACCTGAGCAAAAATTTCTTCTATTAAAAGAGAACGAGAGCCAGGGGTTTAGCTCAGTGGCACTGTGCCTGCCTTTGCAAATACAATGTCCTGAGTTCGATTGCTGGTACAAAAAATAAACAAACCAACCAGTATAAAAGAGAATGAGAAAGGTACTCCCACACTTGGACATTATCTAGATAAGTTATGACAATAAAAAACTCCCTCTGGGATTCACTGAGTTGCTTACTAGGGGCAACACTTGAATTGTAAATGCTAAAATTTGACATTTAAATATTCAGAAATTATTTTAAGAATTTCTCTCTAAGGACTTCAAGTTGCTATAACTTTAAAGAAACAATACTGAAAAATGAATAAGTGCTTTAAGAAAGAAATTACGAAAAAATAATGAAATTGTTAATGAAAAATTCAAGTACTGACATATTATAGTTATTTACTTTGAAATTACTAACATCATAAATCATACTGGCATATACAGTAAAATTTTTTAATTTGTTATTGTTAAGTAAGAATCAATATATAACCGTTTGTCCATATACAGAATAATAATTTCAATGTTAGTTACTGCCACTAGAGCTGGTGTATAAAGCATTTTTCCAACATAACAGATATATGGGATAGCTTACCTGCCCTTGTTCTCTTTTCCTTTCATTTTACTTTCTTGACCTTTTCCTCCAGTAGGATCCCACTCTACACAGGCATCTTCCACTTTCAGATTCAAATGGGATGAGGAGTTATCCAAACTGAAGTTAAGTGCTGTCCAAGATAATATTTTTCCAAATGTAACAAACATATCTCCACTTTGAGAAGCACATCTACTGTATTCTTTTCCTATTCCATTGACTCACACTGTATACAGTACAAGGAATAAAGTTCAAACTTCTAATCCTCAAAAAAAAAAAGGTCTCCATGATTAGTCTTTAATTTATAATTTCTACCTTATTTTCCATTCTTTACAGATCCTATATTCTAACCAAACACACTGTACTTGTATGGCCACAGTATTTCTCCTGTTCTTTTTTACTGGAATCTCCAACAGTACCAATACTCTCAATTTCCTATTTCAATACCAGTTACTTATCAGCTGACTGTTTTCACTGAATAGAAAGAACTGGTAGAATTAAGAAGGAAAAGGTGATACAGGGTAGAAAAGTTATACCATAGAAGATGTGGCACACATTTTCTCTGATGTTACAATACTTAACATTTTCAAACTTAAACTCATTAGGGTTAAATTAAGATGAATATTAATAAATCGCAGCTGTGATCACACAAGCAAGGGAACTGACTCAGCCAAAAGATGATTTATATGGCAAAAAGTAAAAGGGAGAAAAGGGGCACTTAGATGAAAGCAAAACAAAAAATGAAAACCATCGTTTTACTTGGCATTTGGGGGAACTATATTATTCACAGACTTAGAACCACTCACTAATTTAGGAAATCAGCATAACAAAGTATTTACTTCCTTCTTTGGGAACTGAGGATAAATCATTAAAATGTACTGATTCATGGCTGTGCGATGCAGTTTCTATTTTAAAATGCAATTCCCATAATCTCTACCTTACAAAGTATCACTTATTGCACAATTTCCAACTGACTTGCTTTTGTTAAGTTATATTTCCATCCAAAAGTTAAAGTTTCTAATACTTATTCACTCAAGGAATATACCTTTAAAATACCCCATTTCATATATGGAAATATTACTTGTTTCAGCTAAGGTTTTAGTGTGTCTGTCAAGAACACAGAATCAAATAAGAAAACAAACACAAGAATGAATGAAGAATCCGTTTATCTTCTCCTGCAAAGAGCACCTCAACTTCAACTATATATCAGAACCACTGTTGTCTTTATTTATAAAACACTCTGAACACACATCTGCTGACCACATAATTTCTAGTAAATGTCTTCCTACATAAGGAAGTTAATAACTTTTAAACTCTGAACAGAAATGAACTTAGAGAAAGAAGGAATAACGTAGCTTTTCAGTAAAAATGGAATTAAGCGATTAGGTAATGTATGCAAGAGGATATACATTTTGAAAGAAAAACTAGCTTTGACTCTGAGGTTCCCATCAATTCTCAACTGCTGTTAAAATTCCAAGACTGGGGCTGGGGATTTAGCTCAGTGGTTCCTCTGCCTGCCTCGCAAGTGCAAGGACCCAAGTTTGATCCCTGTTACACACACACACACACACACACAAAATCTCAAGACTGAAGGAAGTACTGTACTAAGGCTGTTCCCTAATGTTTGTATGATGGAAAGAAGGGCCACCAGCAAAATGAAGTCAAAGACAACAAGAAAAAATACTATCCATAAACCACTTGTGCCCAAACTTATCATATACCACAATATTCAAATGAAAAAGCATATATCTAAATCTGAGGAGTGTCTTCTTTAAAAAAATCTCTCTTTCCTATGGACACTATTGCCATTAAATCCATTAAGTTCTTTAAGTTTACAGAGCCTCTCCAAGGTAACAGAAATAATACTGCAGCAGTAAAAAAAAGAAAGAAAAAAATTAAAGACTACCTCAAAAGTGAGGTAATCTCTCTCACATAAACCCCGTGATATACCTAAGTATGAGTCTCCACATATTTAATTCTATGAAAACAAGATACCAAAAGCCAGAGTACAAATGCTTCATATATTTAATATGTGTTAGTAGCTACTTCCTTCATACTGTAAAATTATGTTCTATCCATTATTATTTGAGGTGAATAGTAATTTTGTTATTTATTAATATAATACTATTTTATAAGCAAGGAAAAGGTAGTAACTTAAAATTTTTAACCCTAATAACTTGTATTTTTTATTACTTTTGACAATTTTGAGGCCAGAAAAAATACTACTACATACATTGAAGGGATAGAAATGAAATGTGTTCACTATTTTCCACAACAAGACTGGAAGGCGTCAGGGAATGAACTTTTGAGAGGCCTCAAGTATTTAATCTCCAACTCTTTTTCCTTTCTCTCCATTTTCTATTTCATATTTCATTTTTCTATTTCATTTCATATTTTGCCTGGATGGTCAAATAGTAAAGAGTTGCTCAATGTGCCATTGTTTAAAAATAAGGACTTTTTCCCTATGGACCTCTTTTTCTTATATTAATAGCCAATGCTATCTAAAAGTTCTGGAAAATCTATAATCCAAAGACAATTAAGAGATAAATTTTATTCTGGGATTCCCTGAAGATAAGAAGACTGTTTGGTGGATCTCAGGATTGGATTTTAGTCTAATCCCACCCTAAGGTGTTTATTCAGTGAAAATTGTTTAAAAGAACTAGAATCAACTTAAGTCTCTTTCTTTACGAATCCCAAACTGAAGAGTTTGACTATTAAAATTTAGATACTGCTAACAGGAATGGCCAACTCAGCTTCAAGGATATCACAAGCCAGTTATTCATTTTCCTGAACTTATAATTCACCACACATTTGCTCATTAAATATGAAGGGCAGGGCTGGGGATTTAGCTCAGTGGTTCCACCACCTTCCTTGCAAGCACAAGATCCTGAGCTCAATCCCTGGTACCAAAAACAAAACAAACAAAAATATGAAGGGTAAATAATAAGTAAGAGAAGAAATTTTAAAAATGTTTTTCATATTTTATTTTATTCTGATATATTTTTATGTCTTCCTCTGAATCCTATCAAATTTCTGGTATTTAAACCTGTTCAAATGCTATCTGAAATACAGATCAGTGGAATGCTTCAATTTCCATGTACCTACAACAACGTGTGGAGTCTGATGCTGGAAGTAAATCTAGTCAATAAATATCTCACAAGTGGGAAGATGCCTAGCATTATGATCTTCAAATTCTGAACACCTAGAAAATCTTCTGTGTTCAAATGTTGTTACAGGAGTTTTCACTAAATCCAAATTTCTCTCAGAGACTAGAAAGAACATGGTTTCTAGGTCCCCAATAAGAGATGGTACTGAAAAAGACTTTATACCTTTTCAAGCTAGAACTACAGATTGTGGGCAAGTCACCTAACATGTTTCAACTCCATTTTCTTCATCTGCCATATGGTTATCAATAATATCTAGTCTACTGATCTCTCAAAAGGTTAATGATCAAATGAACTGTGAGAATGCCACGTGAACATTAATAAACTACACAGAAAGTGGTAACTACAATATATTAAGAAAAAGAGGTCTGCATTTTGACTATTAAAATTTAGATACTGCTAACAGGAATGGCCAACTCAGCTTCAAGGATATCACAAGCCAGTTATTCATTTTCCTGAACTTATAATTCACCACACATTTGCTCATTAAATATGAAGGGCAGGGCTGGGGATTTAGCTCAGTGGTTCCACCACCTTCCTTGCAAGCACAAGATCCTGAGCTCAATCCCTGGTACCAAAAACAAAACAAACAAAAATATGAAGGGTAAATAATAAGTAAGAGAAGAAATTTTAAAAATGTTTTTCATATTTTATTTTATTCTGATATATTTTTATGTCTTCCTCTGAATCCTATCAAATTTCTGGTATTTAAACCTGTTCAAATGCTATCTGAAATACAGATCAGTGGAATGCTTCAATTTCCATGTACCTACAACAACGTGTGGAGTCTGATGCTGGAAGTAAATCTAGTCAATAAATATCTCACAAGTGGGAAGATGCCTAGCATTATGATCTTCAAATTCTGAACACCTAGAAAATCTTCTGTGTTCAAATGTTGTTACAGGAGTTTTCACTAAATCCAAATTTCTCTCAGAGACTAGAAAGAACATGGTTTCTAGGTCCCCAATAAGAGATGGTACTGAAAAAGACTTTATACCTTTTCAAGCTAGAACTACAGATTGTGGGCAAGTCACCTAACATGTTTCAACTCCATTTTCTTCATCTGCCATATGGTTATCAATAATATCTAGTCTACTGATCTCTCAAAAGGTTAATGATCAAATGAACTGTGAGAATGCCACGTGAACATTAATAAACTACACAGAAAGTGGTAACTACAATATATTAAGAAAAAGAGGGGACCTGAGCTATAATGAACATGTACTTCTTTATTATTGATTCATAATTCACCCTGTGGAAAATCTCTGGAAAAATATCACCAATAATTATATATTTATATTAGACTAAAATTCATATAAACTAAGCATTCAACAGAAAATATACTACTACTGACTATTTGACCCATACAAATACAACCATAAAGGGAAATTTATGAAAACTACTACTATAGTTCTATTTTCCCTGCCTTATAATTCCTATTGTTGGGAAATCCAGAAGTAGGCTGGAGCTGGTAGAGGAGGTGAGGAAGGAATTCAACCACACATGAAATGCTTTCTGTCACAAAGTCTTGAATAACTTCGGATGTTAAGTTTTGTTTTATGCTGTATAATAGCTATCGGTCTTACCTTTGGTCTCTAGGGTCACTGGATCGGAATATTCTCCAGCCACAGCTTTGTTACAAGCTCGCACTCTGAAATTCATATACTTTGAATCAAATTTTAAGCCTGCAAAATGACAGAAAGTTTTTAAAGGAAGCTAAATGTGTGTGAATCTTCAAATGGACAGGTTTTTCATCCTTGGATTCAGGAAAGGTATGCATTTATGGCGAAAGGATGCTACTGCTTAAAATAAGAGGAATCATGATTTACCTATTATTTTGTTTAAAATAATTTCTTTTTTGTAAATTGGGAAGGGAAGAGGGGGTGAAGGGAGGACAGGGTATGGGGAAAAAATGAGAACCAAGACCTGTCATGTAAAGGTACAAGATCCCAGTAATGGATGTAACTGTACTGTATACCTAAAATGTACCAATAAACTCAATGAGGAAAAAAAAAGTAGTACTGTGGGGTTGGGGATTTACTTCAGTGGTTCTGCTGCCTGCTTCACAAGCACAAGGACCTGAGTTTGACCAGGAACCAAAAAAAAAAAAAAGTAGTACTGTGACAGAAGTCACAATTTACTCTAACATTCAATTTCTGGAAATGAGACATTCTAAAGAAACACTGGCTTTTATGTGAAAAATAAAATTAAACAGGAAATGAAGCACAAAAATTAACAAAAACTGTGGAATTTAGTCTACGCTGAAATTTCAGCCTAAAAAAATAGATTTTCAAAAACTTGATTGATCCTCACTTTTCTATCTGTAATATAGAAATGATAAAACCAACTTCATAAAAGATTAAATGAGATGTATTATACTGGTTAAATGAGGTATATTATATGTAATGCATGTAAGCCCAGCCTCTGACAAACAGTAGTACTCAATAATGGTAGAGCCAAATGTTACTGCTATCTAGAACAAGCACTGAAGATTTTAGACAATATCTGGCCATCTGAAATATCTGAAGTCCCCACTGCACTGAAATTTTTAAAAGGCTTTCAAAAGACAAACACAAAAATTGTTAATACCAAGTCTCAGCTCATGTATTAACATGAAGGTAATCCTAAAACAGTAAAAATTAACAGTACCAGTGAAATATGACATATTGAGTATAGCTAAAAATCATTTACTTAGTCTAAACATCAAGGTAAAAATTAAACTTTACTCTGAAATATTGTTTCTAGAACATTCCTTCATTATTTGTTTTATATACATTGTTGTATCAGGTTGCAAATGTCCCTAAATAATTAAAAAAAAGGTTTTCTTGGTATTTCAAAAAAAAAATCACTTTCGCCGGGTGTGGTGGTGCACACCTGTAATCCTAGTACTCGGGAGGCTGAGGCAGGAGGATAGCTGTGAGTTCTAGACCAGCCTGGGCTACATAGTGAGTTCCAGGTCAGTCTCAACTACATAGTGAGACCCTGTCTCAAAAAAAAAACCAAAAAACAAAAAACAAACAAAAAAAGAAAATCACTTTCATAATAAATATCTAAAATAGTTTAGCTACAAACTTAAAATTTTATAGTTTAAAATAACAAAAATTTTCCATAATTACATTTATATTCTAAGAATGAAATTCCTTATTACTATTAGTTTACCTGATAAAGTATATTCGATACCCTTAATATTATCAATTATCTCCCAACATCGCTCATCCTTTACACGTGGAAGTCCATCAAAATTAGTTTTTCTATATTCAAGTATGTAATGATCAATCTTATTATCTTCTTCTGGCATTCTCCAAGCTACTGTTACAGAGTTGTCAGCCACCAAACACTCTACTGGATCTATCTCGGGAGCTT
The DNA here is from genome assembly GCF_012274545.1 of Fukomys damarensis. Classification (NCBI taxonomy): domain Eukaryota; kingdom Metazoa; phylum Chordata; class Mammalia; order Rodentia; family Bathyergidae; genus Fukomys; species Fukomys damarensis. The sequence goes on along the minus strand of NW_022900948.1, from coordinate 22,931,248 downwards.
TGGGAACTGCAGAGAAGAAAAAAGAAGAGGAGGTACTCATTTCTCATTCACTGTAGCATTAATCACATATTTATGTTTGTCATTCCAACTTTGCTTTTTCATCCTGCTTTTGAACTATTAAAAATTAATCAGTTTAAAAGAAAGAACACTCTATAAGTGCAAAATAACTATGTTAAAAGTACCTTTTACTGACTGACTATGAAGAATTTGTGTTTTAAAGCTTTTTCATAAATTCAGTTTATTAAAATCATCAAAAAGCAATCCTAAACATGCTAAGGGCAAATAATCACAAATTATTTGATACTTCTGAACACATTATAGTTTTAATCTGTTAAATGAAACAACTGTGGAGTATAAATTAATCAGTATTGACTCAGAATTAATTGCTTTGAATATAATACTTAAAATAATTCAAGATTAATTTTAATTTATTTTAAAAATTTTATATGGGGAAGTGAATTAGAGAGGTTCATTATCAAGTATAAAAATATAGTTAGGAGAAATAAGTTCTGGTGTTCTATGGCACAGGAGAGTGACGATGGTTAACAATCATTTTTTATATATTTCAGAACAACAAGATTCTGAATGTTCCCAACAGCAGCGATGAATGTTTGAGGTATCAAATATCACGCAGCACCCCATAAATATGTATAACTACATATCCATTAAAATTTTAAAACATTTATATAGGACATGTACTAATAAAAAATGATGGAAAAAAGCACATGCTGTTGATTTTTGAAAAAGTAACTCAGTGATGCTACTGCCTGCCTTGCAAGTGCAAGGTCTTGACCTCAAGCCTTGGTACCAAAAAAAAAAGCACAGGCTCCAACCGAATAGGAACGTGGACCATAAACTCTCAGATTGAGCTATCTGGGCCTTGACTGAGCTATTTGGGCTGGGGGTGGGTGGGCTGTTTATTCTAGTGTGAATAAAGGCACATGAGGGAAAAAAAAACTTTATAGAAGGGTTGTAATTTTTCAGCATTAAACAAAACTGAGTATTCTACCCCCTAAGATATTTGAAGATTTTTAAACATTTCTCCCAGGGGTTCTATGATTCATTAGATTCATGAAAATAAAACTAAATGAGACACATTTAACATGTTTAAATATTAATCAACTTCTTTTCCATAAAAGATATATTTGGTGACCAATCAGGTTTGCGGCAGACATGCAGCAACCCTCTTCAGATACCAGCAAGCAGCCTCTCCCTGGACTTGTATGGCCCTCCTCCATTCAACCAAGCAGGCTGGGGCCAGACTTAATGATACCCCTCCATGTGAGCAAGCAGACCTGCTGTAGGAGAGGACCCCCAACACCCCACCACACATAGGTAAGACTTTCCACCAACTCCAAGCTGGCTCTACATTTTGCTTCCCCTTGGTATAGGACAGCAGAGGCGAGGACTAACCAGCCAATCTTATTCTGCTCAAGGACAATGCCCTGGGAGAGACGGGAGCAACCAAAACCCGTAACTGTCAACAGTAAGTCCAAGAGTCCACTCGAACCCCTGCCCCACAGTCTACATCCAGCACAGACTAGAGGACTAACTGCATTCCCATCTACCAGTAAGAGCAAAGACAGTAGTGACAGTCTGGGGTGAGCAGACAGAGGAGTCTCTTCTAGTTCAGGGAAGGAAACCTCTAAAACCCGAGGCCCTAGAGCTAGGGAAGAAAACTGGGACTGGCTGTATCCCAACAGTAATGAAAGAAACCACTCATTCAAAAACAAAGGCATTTTCTCTTGATTTTTAAATTTTCTGTTATTTTCATCTCACTTTTGTTGGATTTTTTAGGAGTTTGGGGGTTTTTCTCCCCCCCTTTAGTTTTTCTTCTCTTTTTTTTTTTCCTCATTCAACATTTTTCTTTCTTCTTTCTTTTATTTCCTGTATGTTGCTCACTGTTCATCTTTTTCTCCATTCTGCTGTTTCCTGTGAATGTTCTCTAACACTATCAATTTCCTTTTACTTCTCAATGGGACCCACTATCTCATTTTTCTCGCCTCCTTCTCATAGCCCATTGATTAATTTCTCAAATTTAGCTTTTTTCATTCTCTGGTTCTCTATGTCCTCTACCTTCACTAGTATCAATACTACGTTTTATGTATTGCTAGATAGCTACTTATCTTTACACTACTATTGTTGATTATTGTTTTATTGTTAATAGAGAAAGTTTCTCTATTCAATAGATTTTTACTTTAGATAAATAATTTGGTTTGTCTTAGTATTTATACTATAATTATAGATCACTTTTCTATGGTTAAGGGTAGCACATGATTAGCTCTTAGGGTTTATCAATACTATTTGTATTTGATGTTATAATTGATGACTATTTTATGCTAGAACCAAGTATATATGTTATTACATATCTGTTGTTATTAAATGGTTTTCTTGGGATGTCAATGTCTGAATACCGTGGATCATTAACAATATTGTGGCCCATTTCTGGAGAACTAGGTACTGGGAAAAATATTCTGTACTGGAGACCCCTGTAGAGGATCCTAATCTCTTGCACGGTGCTATGATGCAAGGTGAGAAGAAAGACTCAGTGATAGAATTAAGGAGAGAAATGGGGAACCGGTCAATGCTGAGTAAGCAGCAAAGACTCTGAACAGTCAAAACTGTCGATTTATTGGTGACACAATCATTGGTTGGGGTGAGAGAACTACATGTGGTTCCTAAGGATAAGTTGCTGATGTAGGCAAGGCTTGTAAAAGAAGAGACAAAGCATTTCTGTGAACAGACCAGATATAGGTTGTGGTTAACAATTAACCTTGTCTTTTCAGTAAGAAGGTTTTAATTTTGTGAACGAAATTTGGGTATGAGTCACCTTGACCTCGGCTGTAGTGTTATTTCATATTAAGCGCCACAGCTTCACTGGCTATTTCTCTGGCCTCTGCTGAGGCCATTGCTAGAGAGCTTATGTTAACCAGCATGCCGACTGCAATGCTCTCATGAGTTGTAGTGTTCTCAGGCCTCAGACAGACTCACTCTTAAAACAAGCCAATTGTGGGGTTAACTCTTTACAGCCTGCATTGTTTACAGCCTGCTTTGGACATAATCAGTCTCCCACAATGCTGCAACCTCACATCCCAAGTAAATGGAGGTGGATGGATCCTGGGAAAGAGGCAAAGGTCAACAGTAAGCCAAGCCAAAAGGACAACACTGAAAAGTAGACATAAAATAAAGAGGTTTCAGGCTGGGGATTTAGCTCAGTGGTTTCGCTGCCTGCCTCACAAGCACAAGGTTCCAAGTTTGCTCCCCGATACAAAAAAAAAAAAAAAGTAAAGAGGTCTTCATACTAGAAACAAAGCTTTCCATTACAATCAACCTGCAAGCCACAACACAAAACCAAACAAAAAATACCAACATGAGAGGACACACTAATAAAATATACCCCAAAACTCATGACTTCCTTAAAGTTGATTCATGGATCACTGTAGAGGAAGAAACCAAAAGCCACACACCCAAATCATGCAAAATGATATCAGAGGAGACAACAAAATAGATCAATAAGGCATTTGACAAACTCATAGAAGATATAAACAAACAGGCATTGAGCCAAATAAACAAAATGAGTAATCAGTCTACAGAAGACAATAATAAAAAGCTATGGACTGGGGATTTAGCTCAGTGGTTCTACTGCCTCCTTGCAAGCGCAGGGACCTGAGTTCGATCACTGGTACCAAAAAAAAAAAAAGCTAGCAGAGCTAGATGAAACAATGCAATACACGCATGACTACCAGAGAAAATAATCAGAGTCCATAAAAAGGTTCCAAACAATACTTCAGGAGATTTCAAATGTAAAAGTAGGAACAGCAGAAGTGACCAATATGAGGACGGAGTTTCAAAACTAGAAGACAGGGATGTTATCTGTGACAAATTAGAGATTAATGAGATATCTTAAAATAACAGAACATGAAAAATAGATCCAACAGCTCCTAGATGATACAAAGATGGCCTATCTAAGATTAACTGGAATTAAGTGAAAAATTAGAAGACAGCACAAATGGCATTAAAAAAAACTGTCTACTCAAATAATAGCAGAAAACTTTAAAATAAGCAGAAAGAATTTAATATACAGGTAAGTGAGGCATACAGAACCCCAAATTTCCACAACCAGAAAACCTCTCCACAATACATCATAGTCAAAATGTGTCTGGACTCTTGGACTCCTATAAGTTCAACACAATAACAAAATTTTAAAGTGCTTAGAGAAAAGTAATAAATCATTTATAAATGTAAACCCATTAGAATTACAGCAGACTTCTCAACACAAAACTTAAAGTCAGGAAAGCTTGGAATGAAGTGTATCAAGCCCTAAACAATTTCTAATCCAGGCTGATATACCCCACAAAACTATCTTTCAAAAATGATGGAGAAATAAGACATTTTCATGATAGAGAGCACCTAAAGAAATTGATGACTGCCAAGGCAGCACACCAAAAATTCTGAAGGGTATCTTAGGAAGAGACAATAAACTTAACAATGACAGAAGATATAACTGATTTATTACCAGGTAAGGTAAGCAGTTAAGCAGAAGGAGAAAATAGGGAATCAGCAACAGGAAAAAAGGAAATTACGCAAATGCATGGAAACTAAGCACTACACTCTTAAATCAATAGATCATAGAGGAAATCAAGGAAGAAATAGTTTCTACAATGAAACTATGCCAGTATATACAACATACCAGAACTTATGGAACACATGGAAGCAATTCTAAAAGGAGGTTTTATAGCTATGAATGTCCGTTTTACAAAACCAAAGTGAGCCCAAATAAATAACTTAACAATGCACTTAAATGTCCTAGAAAAACAAGAAAAATCCAAACCAGTACAAGAAAGAAAATTACAGGGCTGGGATATAGCACAGTGGCACCGCACCTGCATGGCAAATGCGAGGTCCAGAGTTTGATCACCAGTACTGAGAGAAAGTAAATAAAAATTATAAAGATCTGAGCAAAAAATCAATGAAAGTGAGACTATAAAAATCATACAAAGATCAATGAATTGATGAATTGGTTCTTCAAAAGAAGAAACAAAATATCCAAATCCCTAGCCAATCTCACCAAAAAAGGAGAGAAAAAAATCAAATCAATCCAATTAGAAATGAAAAAGGTGAAATCATAATGGATACTGTCAAAAATCAAGAAAAAATTTAATAACTATTTTGCAAACCTGTATGCCAATAAATTGTAGAATTCAGAAGAAATGGATAGATTCCCAGATATATAAGAATTACCAAAATTTAACCAAGAAGACATAAAAAACCTGAAAAATCCAGGAACAGACTAAAACTAAAGTAGTAACCAAAAAAGCCTATCAACTAGGAAAAGCCCAGGATCTGTGTGATCAATTCACTGCTGAATTTTACAAAAGACTCATGCCTTAGATACTTTTTTCTTGTTGCTGAGACAAAAATACCCAACACTCGAAGTTAAAGGAGGAAAGGTTTATTTAGCTCACAGTTTGCAGAGGTTTTAGTCTGTAATTGGCTGGCTGCAAGGCAGGGAGGCATATGGCAAAGAGACATCACAGAGGAGAAATGGTTCATGGCAAGCAGACAGGCAAGAGCAAGCAAGCAAGAAAACATTAACATCTTTCTATCCCTTTTCTCTTATCCAGACTACCAGGATTAGGGCAGTGCCAAACAAATCAGCATTGGTTTAGTAATCACATACCCGTAATTCCAACATCACACACTCTAGATTCAGCCACCTCTGAAAAAGCCACCTATGACTACATGAGGCTTCTGGAACATCTAAACCCAAACCATAACAACTCAGGAAGATATAACTCCAATACTCTTTAAGCGCACTAATGAAATTCAAAGGGAAAGAATTCTCCTAAAGCTAGAATTTCCTTGATTTCAAAATCAGGTAAGTATCTAACCAAAAAGAGACTATAAGACAATCCCTTTAATGAACATAAATGCAAAAGTCCTTAACAAAATGCTGGAAGATAGAATGTAGCAAATCATGAAAAAGATCATACATCATGACCAAGTAGGCTTCATCCTAGGGGTGCAAGGATGGCTCAATATATGCAAATCAAGAAATGTAATACATTACATAAACAGAAGGACAAAAAACACATGATCATGATGCAGGAAAGGTCTGTGACAAAATTCAACATCCATTCATTATATAAAAAGTGAAGAAAATAAGTACAGAAAGATCTTGTCTCAATCTGATAAAAGTCACTTACGACAAACCTACAGCCAATACCATGTATATATATTTTTTTGTTTTGTTTTGTTTTGTTTTTGTTTTTGTTTTTTGTTTTTTTTTTAGACAGAGTCTCACTATGTAGTTGAGACTGACTTGGAACTCACTATGTAGTCCAGGCTGGTCTCGAACTCACAGCAATCTTCCTGACTCAGCCTCCCAAGTGCTGGGATTACAGGAGTGCACCACCATGCCCGGCTGCCAATATCATATTAAATAGAAAAAAATCTGAAAGCTTTCCCTATAAAATCTGGAACAAGACAAAGATATCCCGTACTACTACTCTTCTTCAATACAGTAATTAAAACATTAGCCAGAAAATAAGAATCAAGATCTGTCATGTAAGGGTACAAGATCCCAATGATGAATGTAACTGTACTGTGTACTTAAAAAGGACAAATAAACTCAGTAAGATTAAAAAAAACATTAGCCAGAAGTCAGTCAAGAAAAAGAAATAAAAGCAAAATGCATAAGAAGTCAAATTATCATTATTTATAATATTATTTATAATTATAATTTATAATAATTTATAATTATATTATTTAGACCCAACAAATTCTACCAAAAGATTATAGAACATTCTAATTCAACAATGTAGCAAGATACAAAATTAACACAAAAAATAAATGGTGTTTGTGTACACCAATCATAAACTCACTGAAACAGAAAGTAGCAAAACAGCAGCATTACTGACACCATCAAGGAATATTAATACTTAGAAATTAGGGTGAAGGCAAGGCAGGGACAAGGGGAAAAAATGAGAACCTAGACTTGTCATGTAGAGGTACAAGATCCCAACAATGAATGTAACTGTACTGTATCCCTAAAATGTACCAATAAACTCAATTAAAGCTGAAAAAAAAAAAACCTTAGAAATTAACCCAACTAGAGAAGTGAAAGAACTCTACAATGAAAACTACAGTACTCTGAAAAAGGAATTCTTAATCACTTTTATGATCAGTAAAATAGTTTCCTAAAAATAAAAACTAGAAAATTTAACCAGTCCTTAGTTGAGTGAAGAAAAAAGATCACACAATATCTTTTTAAATATTTACATACTGATGCTCATTCCAGAAAAACCTTGCAGGTTTTTATTAAACACTATACATATAATACATGAATTTACCTGGCAAAAACTTTAAAGACTGTAGCATCTGTCTTTCCTGAGAGAAATCCACCATTAAATGAGTCATGTTGTCACTGACCTTTGGTTTCAAAGAAAGGCGAAAGGCTGAAGCCATTGTGACTCTATGGAAAACACAAACATACTGTTCACAATACAAGAATAGGAAACATCCTATTATAGTGAATTTATAAAATGGAAAGAAAAAATTATTTCATACTAAAGATTTCAGAGACTATAACAAAGGTAAACAAAAATTTCCTTTGTCTTTTGAAAATTGAAAGAAAAACCTTAAATGCTTTTAAAGACATTTAAGATAACTTTTAACAACTATGGCCAGTTTTATAAAATTGACTATATATGCAAATATCACAAGAGATAAATGCGTAATATTAATAATCTTTACCAAACCCAACATTCATCTGAACCTCTGTACACTCAATCTCACTGACTTCCTGATGCAAGCCTCATTCCTTTCCACACACCAAATAAGGAACCATAGGCACAACCTAATTCAAACATTCTGCCCAATAGTCACAGCTACCCCATGTACCCCAAACAAGAACAGAGGGAAACAGACCTAGTAAGAGCTAAAGGTAGAGGCATGGATGAGAAAGGAGAGAAGTAGATCATGATCAGTGAGTACCAATTCAGCATATGTCACTCTGATCTATTAACATAAGCTACACTGAAGAATACGATGAGAAACAGCCCTGTGCAATTATATGCCATGGAAATAGTTCAATACATTTTTGTTAGATAGATGTGAGGTGGAAAACAAAACAAAAATGAAACCGAACCAGATCTTACTTTACCAAAAAATGTGGGGAGACTGTCCCAAATTAAAACCAATTAAGACCAAAATGAATTCTTATTCTATCCATTTAAAATTTTATCTCAAATTTTAATTTTTCATATTACAGTAAATTTCCACAAGTATCATAAAGAAAGTCCCTTAACTTTGGTCAAAGAATGATACAAAAGTACTATTCAAGGGCCGGGGATTTAGCTCAGCGGTTTGGTGGCCTGCCTTCCAAGTGCAAGGACCCGAGTTCAATCGCAGGTACCCCCCCCCAAAATAAAGTACTATTCAAGAATGTTGTCTTCCTAGGATACAATTTTAGAGAGAAAGTAAATAGGAGCCGAGGGACAAAGGGAATATCAATCCCAGATAAGTGGATCTGCCAAGCCTGACCAAGAAATCAATGGTATGAAAGACATCAAATTTGCTGTATACAAAATTATTTTACTTTGTTCTAAAACTAAATAATAATAACAATGAGTAAATGGCACTTTATTATGAAGAACATGCTATACTGAAATACAATTTATAGGAAGCTTACACTGACTGTTTACTATATGACAAGTATAAAGCTGAATATTGCACACATCACCTTAAGGTGTTTCAAATAATAATATTTTAATTTTAACCAAATAGAAGTTATGAACAAGGGGTAATAAGTCTTACATATGTAGTTCTTTATAGCCTCAAGTATCTTTTGATCTGAAGATTTCTTAGAAAGCTATATTCAGAGAAATACTTAAATGCTCACTGAATCAGTGAGTGGATTTGAACTTACTTTGTTTCTTCTAAACCTGATAAATATTTAATTGTTTAAGGAGAAAAGCTGAGAAACTATTTTAGAAAATTAAAAAATATGGAATCTAGAAAACTTCATTTAATCAATATGAACATAAAGAAAAAAATGTCCCCCAAAAGGACATTAGGGAAGTTTAAGAAAGCCTAAAAAATATGATTAATTCCTAGTCAACGAAAGCATAAAAGTTTATACTAATTAACTGAGATGGGCAACAATGCTATCATCTTTTTTAAAAATAGAACTTCCATTTAAAACTCAATATATTTAGACAACCTGCCACTAACTAAAAATCTGAAATTCATAACTCAGCCTCTAGCAGATACTTTCCTAGTTTATTTCTAATAGTACCAACTAAATTCAAGGATCCTTTACTCCTAGTTTGTGCAAACTACCTTATTTGATTCTCTCCTTCATGACCCTTTTCTTCCAAGAACCAGTAATTCCCATTATCTACTTATACTAATCATCCTCCAGTTCTAAGTAACCAGAAATATACACCATTGATTTGTAAAGCTCTAGAGATGTGCTTTTTTCTTCTCATTTCTGCTGTTAGATTTCCTTCTCACTCCTGCTGTTCCTCTGCCTAAGTTCTAGCACAGTAAATGATACTCAGTTCTCAGAGATACTTTCATTTTTTTATTTGATTTCTTGCTCAGATGTTCTATCTTCTTATTTAAAGTCAATTTCTGCCCTTATATAAAAGGGTAATCCTTTTTTTGGCTTGGTGAAAATAATTGTTCTGGCTGTATGTTTAAATTATTTTTGTGAGAGGCAATGATAGAATTCTAGAAGCAAGCAGAAACTGCACCAGGAAAACCTGTACCCTAAGAAACTAAAAATCTCATGTAAAAAGTTAAACTAAAATATAGAAACACTCCTCAGGCAGGAGGCAATATTTGGTGGGTAGCCCAAAAAAGGAAAAGAGAAAATAAGAAAAAGGGAAAAAGAAAGAAACAACCAAAACAAAAACACAATTCAAGATAAGACTTGAACAAAACAAAAAAATAAAGTTTGTCTCTAGCAGAAATAAGGAATCCTGAGAGTCACCTAGATACTGATGAAATCAAGTCAAGAAGTTGGCTTAGAAGACATGGTAAAGTCAAGCTTCAATGAAGAATAAGCCATGAAAGCTTGTGATAAAATTAAATTCTGACAAACCAATCTGGACATAGAGAAAGAGGTCATGAGTAAGGAATGGATTCTGGAAAGCACAAATTTATACAGATTCTTTAATGAAGGAAAGAAGATTTCACAATGTCTCTCAAAAATCTGTGGATAGCCCAAAGCCTGATTAGGAAGCAATTTCTAATCCAAAAGATGTAAGAAAATAGCAACTAAATAGGAAAAATAATTTAGCCAGGGTGAGGATGCATTGTTTGCAGCAAATTCCAGCAGACACAACTCATATCTCTCTTACTCAAAACCTGTTCTGTCTAGCAACCATTCCTCATATAGCCAGTATTTTCAATCTTCAAGCTCTCATAATCACACTGGGCACAGTGATATATTCCTGAAGTCTCAGTTAGCTGGGAGCTGAGTTGGTAAATAGCTTGAGCCCAGCAGTTTGGTGCCAGCCTGGGAAGAATTTGTCTATTAAAAAACAAGCAAACAAACAAACAAACAAAAACTTCTCATAATAATTGTCTTTCTACATTTCAGAACTTGTAAGAACAATCCACAACTTTACTGCCCTACATAAAATACACAAAAGTGTAAAATTAGTATCTGTGCAAAGAATACCCTACTATGTAAATATAGCTTCTAAATAAAAATATGCAAAAAATCCAGAACTGACATTTTTCTGCCAAAATCAGCAACAGACACAACTCTGGTTTTCACAGAATCTATAATGAATATTTTCATGAATTATCTGGTGTAGAATAATTTAATCCCTAGAGCAGTGTTTGAAGAGCTGTGTCTCAGAGAATCTCATAATCCTCAGTTGAAAGAACTATTAAATTACAATTTCACTGCAGGTAATGGTCAGTGACCAGTCATCAGGTTAAAATTGTTCCTTCCATGTTGATGCAATCCAAAATTGCCAGCAGCTTCTTCAGCACTCTGACATACTCATTCCAGCTAGTACTAAACTCCCTTTTTATTCCTGGATCTACCAATGAGAAACACCCTCTAAGCTAAAATCTTTTAATAATTTTCTTGAATTTTTTTTCTTCCCACAGAATATAAACTAGATAGTGTGGAATTAGAAATAGAAAGACATGGTACCAGGAACAGGATAGAATGAGAATACAAAGATGTTAAACAGAAGGGCAATGAAAGAGGAGAGCTTTAGCTCTTGAGGACTACTTAAAAACTGTGGTTTCTCCAAAAATAAGACCTGCTTACCAAGGAAAATAAAAAATGAACTCCAGGAATAAATACTTTGAAAGTATTCAAAATAGCTCCTTTTCTATTAATACAACTAATTAAAAACTGTTCTAACAAAACTAAAACTAACTATATTTTTAAACCAGAAATGAAATTCTCTTCAAGTACATAATTGTTCAGAACTGTATTCTTAAAGCATGTTTTTATTTTTAAAAATAATCTTCCAAATTGATTATTCCAGAAAATAAACAGAGGACATTTTATTTTGTTCTTGGCCATTTGGATGCTTCTGTTTTAAACAACAAAGATTTAAATTAAAAAAAACTTTCTGAATTTCATTTCTGACTTCAATACTGATACTTAAATAAAAATGTAGGTTTTATACCATACCTATCCTTGATCTGTCTGGCAGCCTTGGAGAAAATCAGGGAGAAGAGAAAGAAGGTAGTTAGTGCTTTTCATGCAAGTTTCAATGGCAGTGACATGCAAGAAAAGTTAGAATATAAACCCTGCAAAAGATGAGCTCATATTCACTAAAACATAAATTACAGAAATGTGTATAGTTCACATGAGCTTACATAATGTGATGTTAGAACTACAGAAATTCAGGCTACATATAAATCATCTTTTAAAAGAAGGAAAATTTAACATTTCAAACTAATTCCAGGTGACTATAAATGCTTTTTCTTACCTTAGGAATATCAAAACATACCTCCACTTTCGTTCAGTCTAATATTCTTCAACTAGAACAATCAATTTGTTTAATGGAACACAAATTTCTGTGCATATATGTTTCTAGATGGTTTCTTGTACATGTCAGATATGTTCTGATTTTTTCTTCAGGGATTTCTTTCGCTACTTTATAGTGGTTTTTCCAAGTATTTTCCCCATATACCTTCACTGGCTAGAGATTTTACCTTCTCAGAGCTTGCCTGCTAACATGTAAAAGTGCAGGTCTACAATTTTTTACTCTGACAAATGAAGTCGCAACAGAAGAGATTCAGAGGAGACCAGAGAAATACAGTACTTCTAGCAGTGGTGTCTGTCCCTCAGGAGATTTCACAGAATCTGCCAATTTAAACCTGTTATACATATGATGTCTGTCATTCCCTCTCTCCTCTCTTTTCCTCCCTTTCTCCCCCTCAAATGCAAGTGAAAATTTAAGAAAAGGATAAAAAATTATTTGATGCTGTACAGTAAAAACAAAACAAAACAATGAAAATAGGGCTGGGGATTCAGTTCAGGGTCACCATGCCTGCCTCGCAAGCACAAGGTCCTGAGTTTGATTCCTGGTACCAAAAAACAAAATAAAACAAATCACAACAAAAACCCAATGAAAATACATCCCCAAAAATGTATCCCATTTACGTTTTTTGCAATATATTCAACTAGAACTTTCCTCCCACACTAATCAGCATTTTTAACAATACATCTGATATAGAACATGACTGTTTTACTGAACACAATATCCCTAAGGCCTAGCATAACACTTGGTACACAGTTATACTTAATAATTACTAAATTTCACTGGATGTTAACTAGATGTATATAACATAGCTTCTACCTCCCTTAGTTCTAACACTGTTTTACACACTTTTGGGTCATTTTTATATCAACCCTAAAATATTTTGGTCTAAGTACCACTGTATACAAAAGAATTGAGATTTAAAAGATCAGCATATTATACTATTCCAGCACTATCACTAATCCACTCTGTGACCTTGTATATACTAATCATTTTATTTTTCTACTATATTAGTTAATGTTTCTAAAAATCCTTTCCAAGGTCCACATTCTACAGCAAACAACCCCATTCTGTGGCACTTATATGTGCCTTAAGTAATGATATAAGTTTGGAAACAGGGATTTAAAATATGGTAAGAAAGTTGATTATATGAATTTTAAAAACCACTGTCATTATAGCTGGAATTACAAAACGAAGATTGCAGTGTGTTAAGAGAAAGAAGAGATTCTTCTCTGTACCTGATATTTCTTTACACATGGAGAAAGTACCACTAGCATTACTTCCTTATCATCTCTATTCCCTCATTTCTCCTTGGTAAGTGATGTGATTTATTTGATTATGAGTTTGAAAGGAAAAAGTAGAAATGAGTAGCTCAGCATGTTATCATTTCATATACCACACTGTTTGTGAAACAACAGAAAAGGAATACATGAAAAGACAGATAATCAAGGAAAGCCTGGTGTCCCATGCCATTATATATAATACATCCACTTGTCAAAACTAAATATTCTGTGGCTTTAGTTTCAAATTTTATTGTACATACATTATGTAAATGTAAAAGTTGACTAATTACTGTGCAATGACAAAAGGGCAAAAGTCTTATTGAAAATGAAAAATTATTTTGTTCTAGAATTTCTTTTGCCGAAGCAGAAAATTATCCAAAACATACACACTGCTCTGTATTAGCTTGATTCTCCTAGGTTTCAATTTCAAGAGTAATAAATTCTGTCCATTAAACATTATTGTTTAATAAGTAACTGGCTGATTCAAGGATTTACCACTGTGCTACTGTTATATAATTCTACTTCATGAGTTATGAAGATGTTTCAGTGAATGCTTAGATTTATTTTTAGGTTACGGTACTGTGTATTACTGGAAAGGCACCAAGGAGCATTAGTCATTTTACTTCACTCATCATCACTATTTAGATCTACTGAAATTCTGTTTGCCAACACTTCAATTCTCCACATCCGTATCAAAGACAGGTTTTCTTTTTTCTCTTTCATTCTATCTTTCCTTCACTCTCAGTTGTTACTAAAATAAATTTTACAATTATAGTACTTTATAAGTTGTAGGACTCTATCACCTGAGACTAAAGCCCCTTAAGTAAAACTGTAATAAGAGTGCAAAGTAAAAAGAATCACAAACATTTCTTCACAATTTCCAATTAAATATAAACAAGTTAAACCAGATGTTTTCTTGACCTCTGGTTTTGAGAAACTTGTCTTCTGTGTATTTACCAAGTACTTTAAAGATTAAATATCTTATTTTTTCTGTATTTCTCATTAATATTATCATTTTTCTCTTTTTAGAAAAAAGGGCAAAAGCTTCAAAATGCTATTTTCCTTTAGGAAAAAATATCAGAATTGAGCATCAGTTGATTCTATATACTAAAAGTTATATGAAACATTTTCAAAAAGCATGATCATTTAAAAGTATTTGTCACAAAATAGTTAACACTTAAATAACTCTAAATTTTGAAATACACTGCATACATCTACTTTGACTAAATACACTTGGGTAACAGCAGAGTGCATTTCTGTAAGACACAAACACTCGCAAAGTAAATATTAAAATTATATTTTAATCTATGCTTAATAAATATTTAATTTGTTTCTAAATTGCATTCAAAACTAAAGCACTCATGCTATGGGTGAAGGTTCCTCTCCCATCATTCCTGCCTTCAGTATAGACAGGAATCTTCTGCCAATGCTTTTCCCTTAAAAATACCAAAGTAAGGTTCTACCCTCTCTTTATTTGCTCCTCTCAGTGGTGAGAGCTTGATGCTGGATGAATATAGTCTAGTGCTATGTGAACTCATTTATGATGAAACCACAGCTCGTATGTCCCACTGTTAGGTGGCTTGAGCCACCAGTGATACAAGCATGGCTCTCCCATCAGGCAGCTTTTTATTAATTTTATTAGTTAAAAAAAACAATATAAGTGATTAGATTTCTTTTGCCACCAGATGGGTCAGTTATGCATGTACCACTGGTGGCTCGAGCCAACTCCATGTTAATGTGAGTCAGAAGGAGAAACACTACATTTATTTTTCATCCATGATCAAATGCGGAAGACACTGCTTCCCTTTTATCTTACCCTGAACTTTTTATTTCACTATGGGCACTCATGGGTAGGAAACTGTTCTCTCTTTTCTAGTCTGACAACTGGATTATAATGATGTGCCTAATTGCTTGTATGAATTTGGAAATTGTTCCACTGACCAGCTCTTTCATAGGGGAAATGCAAGATCTAAACTCAGAGTAAGAACAGGAATATTTTAACTTTGGCAAAGGATACAGTGTTCTGCTGGCTATTAGCAAAGAAGCCAGATTTGGCAGAGTTTTGGCCTCCTGTCCATTCAGGAATAAACATAATGATCTAGATCCCATTTAATGATGATCTTTCTGCATGTTTTTAGTATCAACCAAACTTCTAGACATCTAAAAAAATTAATTGAAGTTATGTTCTAAAGTCCTTTCCTATTTGTGCTATTTCACTTTCAGATTATGCAACAATGACAAAATAGCTACATATCAGCTCTCAAGTGTAGATATGGCAACATGAGAATTTTCGTATTAGTATTTAATCTTTATGAAGATAATGAAGTAGGAAAAACTCATTTCCTGGGTTTCAGTCTATGTTATTTTGTGTTAATGTGAATGATTTATTCATATTAATCTGATTTAAGCACTTTAATATGGGATATCCACAAATAGTATGCCTTCGATGTTTTTTCTTTTTCCAGATACTTAACAATATATTGCTAGACTAATAATCTTTAAGTCACCTCTCCTATTTTGTCAGCACCTAAGTGTTTAAAGTAGGGGGCATGCAGCTGGCTAGGAAAGTAAACTTTGTTTCTGACTCGGAACCAAACTACTATTTGTATATTATTTGGACATACTAAGAAAACAATTGTTAATGCTGTGCATTTTTCTTGAACAATAAACTCGTATTTCTGGCTAGGAAAGATTAACAATTCATTTCACCCCACTTCCAAATGGTTCAGGCTACTAACTCATATTACAAAATGCTGGAAAACAGGATCAAAATAGCAAGACAAAAAGAACAAAGTGACTTATTAAGAAAATATATTTAAACTACAATGTGATTTACCAGAACTTTTCCAATTTTCAAACTATATGGAGAAAGTTTTATCAGAAACAAAGCTGGATAAAACAAAAGAGAGACAAAGAAAAATGGATAGTATTTGAGAAAACTCTGAAAATGTCAACAGGAAGAGAAATTTGAATGAAACTAACTGTTAGTACAGTTTTTCCAAAGAATCGTCCCCTCTTTAAATGCAATTGAATTTAGTTATTTTTTAGTATATATGTTGGAATTTTATTGTTTTCCTGCCTTCCTCACTTTCAGGCTGTCAGCTGTTAATTTCTGCTGTTGTATGTCTGTCTTTTTTTTTGTTTTTTAAGTGCTTGAGTAACTTCTTTTTTGTTTTTGTTTTGTTTTTGGTACCAGTAATCCAACTCAGGACCTTGGGCTTGTGAGGCAGGTGGTGGTATCACTGAGCTGAATCCCAGACCATAAGTCTGTTTTTTTTGTTTTGTTTTGTTTTGTTTGAGACAGGGTCTCACTATGTAGTTGAGACTGCCCTGGAACTCTCTTATGTAGCCCAGGCTGGTCTCGAACTCACAGCGATCCTCCTGCCTCAGCCTCCCCAGTGCTGGGATTACAGGCAGGCGTGCGCTACGACACCCGGCTCATATCTTTAACAGATACCCTACTGCAGAAGGAGAATCTGTTGGCAACTAGGAGACAGAAAAATAAAAAATAAAAATTTAGCAGTACTGAGTTCAAAGTCATAATGAATAGGTTCTGAGAAACTATTATGAACAGAGAATATAAATTCCTGTCCATGCACTCTATTGGCTCTGATTTTGATAATTCAAATATTTGCAATATTTGCATATTTCTTGGCTATTTTCTAGATACTTAAGGTTATCACAAATGTTTTCTAGATGGCTGACATCTTATATTTTTAAAATAGTTTAAATTAATATATAATTATTTTACATTATAAGTCCTACCAAGTACAAAGGTAAACTATAACTCATCTATCCAAATTTAAAAATTAGCACACTGATATACTTTTGTTTTGATTCATATTGTTAAATGAAGAAAATTTTTAAAAATCAATTTTAAAATGCAAAGACAGGCTGAAAATGTTATCTTCTAAAGAGTTTTTTTCTACTTGAAATTCACAAGAGTTAAATGAAAACATTTATAGTCCACAAATGGAATATAAAGCCACTTATTTAACACTAATGGCGTTTACTGCGTGGTCCACAATGATTAAGCAAGGAAAATCAAACTTCAGTCTTATACTAAAAACCACACAGTAATGTTTTTCTAATTATACAGGTAGCTTTTATACTTTTTCCACATCACACCTTAATTCTGTTAATTTGGTAAGTTGGTAATGATTTAAAAACAAATCTACATAAAGCGAATCAGAATTCAGAAACTTCAATCACTTACACACCAAAATCCAAGTTAAAACGTTAGCAAACTTCCTACTCTACTCTTATTTTTATATCCTTTAGACAAGGACCTATACTTTTATACTTTAATAAAACATTCAAACAATTTACTGAAGCTAAACAGTAGGACATTTATCTAATGATAAGTGTCACAAGGCTATTCAAGTGATGATGTTTTCTCAGCTCATAGAAAGATAGATGATTTTTATTTTTTTATATAGATGCTTTTTAAACAATACTAGCAACAAAACCAATCTTTTCTCTATCATGGAAAGTTCATAACAAAGTTCTGACTCAGTTCAAATACACAAATAATACAAATTACCAACAGGAATATAATTGAAAAAGAAAATCTGACTCATATAATTGAATATTAAAGTAAAATTAAACTAATTTATTCATACCCCAAAGATACATACTTCAATATATCTGCTTTGAAATAAATGAATACAACTAGCATTTTACCTATCAAGAAACACCAAGCCTATTTCAATACTAGAAATGACTATACAAATTTAAAACTAAAGGGATAAACATCTTTTTTTAATACTCCTTTATAAGTGTATTAGTGTAGGATGTTTCATTAGTTTTTGTACCTTTGAAAATTCTTCAGGCTCCTTTATATCTAATGACCTTGTTGCAAACTCTAGTAGTTCTTCAGAGTTTTCCAGGGCATTATTACATTGGCTAAGCTGATTCTAGGGGAAAAAAAAAGCTAAATCATTAAAATGAAGTTTTCTATTGCCACAGAATCTTAAATATAGTTATAATGAATTAACAAGTGATTTTAATAGCAATGAAAATGTATGTCACAGAGTTGCTGAAGCAAGATAATCATGACTGGTTAGTTATTTGATAAATTTTATTATTTTAATACTTTGTACTTAGCCTCTACCCGTAATTTATGCACAACAACTTAACTGAATACAAAGATATTTTTTAAAGGAAAGAAAAAAAAAGCAATTATAAATAACTGGGCAGATTTCTTTAAAGATTATTCATCGGGGTAGTCAGAAAACTATCTACAGTTTAAATTAAAATTTAAAATACTCTATCTGCAGACAATATCCTTTTCAATGAATACTAAATTTCTTGATATTTAAGCTAAAGTTATAGGTATGTTCAGTGAGTATAATCCATTTATTATACTATTCAAGTAATGCCTACTACTATATATATGAATTTACAGTTTCCAAGACTAGATAACACATGATCTGCAAATGCAGGTACCTACAATTCAGAAGGAATGAAGAGAAACAAGTTTCGAGCTGTTACAGTGATACACTCCGAATTCACTGCTCAATACCAATTCTACCTAATACAGTCTTTCTTATTTATTTTCCTCCTTCCTCTATTTCCACATATGAAAAGATTGTTAGTGATTATCTTCAAACAAAGAAATCCATTTCTAAGCTTTCAGATGTACACAAGATTGTTTAGAATATTTAATACACATTCCATATTCAAATCTACTTACTTTTCCTCTTAAAATAAGTATTAAAAATAAATTACAGCCATTTTGCTGGTCTCTGATATGCTACAACATTGCTTTAGAATGGAACAGTTAATTCATAGTTTGAATTAAAATAGATTTTCAAGTGTTATTTTAAGAAGCTAACCATAATTTCATAAAAATAGTGCTCCCTCTGTGAGTAAACACCTAGGTTCCAAACAAGAATTAACAACTCACCATTTGAAATATCCCATTTGCAGATTTACGAAAAGTTCAAGCAAAATAACAGAGAACAAAATGGTCATTGTAAATAGTCTAACTGGATCTGATATGAAGACCACTATCTGGACAGAGGACAAACTTGCTTCTGTGTCCTCAACGTATTACCCTTAAAACATGATTTGTGTTTTCTCTAAGTTAGACAGTTTGTTTGGTTCATTTTGCTAAAAACTAACTCTTCTCACAGGGCCTCAAATGTCCATAGGTAAATAAAAGTAAAACAAACCTTGACAATTTTGTAAAGCTGGATCAAATTCTCAGCTCTACATATAGACATATTATTCATTTAGGGAGTGTTTGTCTAAAAATTGGCAAAAAAAAAAAAGCTTATTAATCCTAAATTTACCTAGCCTATCTCATCACCCTTTAATACTGAGAACACCTTCATCCAGAAGTCTCCACTGCTCTAAAATTTAGGATCACCTGAATCCCAGCTTAGCCTAACAAGACTGAAGCTGTCCAAGCAAGAGCATCATCTCTTAGGAGACAAAACGCTCCTCAAGACCTAGGAACCTTCTTATAGGAACTGACTTGTTCAAGTCATAAGGATTCATCACAAGGCAGCCAAACGGAGTGCCTCAGAGCTTCAAAACCACAACTGAGATAATGACCAATCATACCTCATTCCACTTCTCCACTCCAGAAACTGGTCTCTATTCTTTTGGGAATGGGACGGTATCATCCTCTTTGTCAGCATGACTCATTATCAAGTTGGAGTCATTTCTCTATTTTCTCTTACTTTCCTTTGTTAAGATGCTGGCTTGATCTTTGTCATCTCTATAAGCTAAAGTCCCTCATCATTAATAAAGCTTTTGTCTATAAATTCATATTGTTGCATTATTTTTAATTTCCATTATCACTAAAGCAAGGATTAATGGTAGCTGGTGATAGATCAATGGGGCAGACAAAGTCAATGTAGTTTTAAAGTAAAAATACCAAAAAGAATAAGAAATATATGTTAAGAACTCATTAAAAATAAGAGTTCAACTTGAGGTCAAGTTTAAGATTACATAATATTTTATTCTACAGAAATGCTATGGATTTACTTTGAGGTTAAGAGACAGCAAAATGCAAGGTTGTATGGAGAAACATAATTTAATTGATACACCAGTTATTTGGAGGAGTTAAGAGTAACTCTGCTGGGCTGAGGAAGAAGTCAGCAATACAGCACTTTCCTAGCATGCATGAAAACCTGGATTCAATTCCCAGTACCACTGCCAAAAACAAAAACAAAAACAAAAAAAATGGAGGAAATGGCATCCATTGCAAAGATATCGTTTCTTTTTATAGTTTTAAAAAAAATATACACCAGGAAGATTCTATGGTAAAATTTCCATTACCTTATTACTATACCATTTCCTTAGACTCATGACACAACAATATGCTCAAGAATGAATAGTTTTGTTCACAAAAGCTGTCTTAGTAACTTAGAATCTTACTTTATAACCACCTACTGTCCCCTTAATGTCCCTTCACAACCTCTGAATCCTATAAAAGTTGCCAAAATTTTTGTGGTATGAAGGAGACATAAGTATTAAAAATTATAGAGGATAATAAAATGTAAGATTTTTTTAAAGATGAAATCATAGGAGAAAATATAGATCTGAAATAATAGTGAGAAGACAGTGCTAATATCCTTCTTGTCATCACTTCCAAATAATATTTAAATTTTATCTTCCAGTAAGTCCCCCAGGGATAATTAAAAGCTAATGAATTTTACTTTTTTTTTTTTTGAGACAGGGTCTCACTTTATAGCTCAGGCTGGCCTTGAACTCATGGCAATCCTCCTGCCTCTGCCTCCTGAGTGCTAGAATTATAGGCGTGAGCTACCATGTCTGGCTAAAAGCTAATGAACTTTAGAGAATACTTAATCAAAATACCAAGAGTATAGTCATGCCATTTAAAAAGAGCTCAAATACAGTTGTTTTGTTTTTTTGGTACCAGGTATTGAACTCTGGGCCTTGAGCTTGTGGCAGCACCACTGAGCTAAATCCCAAGCCCTCAAATATAGTTTTAATGGAAGACTTCCATGAATGAGATTAGTTGCGAAAAAAAAAACAAAAACAAAACTTTCATTACTATACTAAAGATTCAAAAAGTTCAGAGAGGACACAGTTTTTTTACCTGATACCGTAGGACAAAAGCAATTTAGATAAACGTGTTTGGCCCTAGTATGCACTGCTGGGAGTTTAGTCAATCTAAAAATAAAAATTCAGTAGCTATTTATAAAAGCAATACTTGTAGCTTGTTCTAAGAAAAACACTGTAGATTTTATATGTACACACATATATCCAGCTCTGTATAAGGCTGTCAGAAAATAAGTTCTTGGACAAAAGAATAAGTTAAATAAATAAAAATAAAATCTATTTTCATATGAAAAGAAATATCACACTTCTAGAAGTCTACAGACATATTTTAAACCCAAATTCCACACTAGGTAGAGATTATCCAATTCTGAAAAATCTCAATCATCATCAATTAACAAAGAACATTCCCTAAAAATCAAAGTCTACATGCCATGATATGAACACTAGTAGAGGTCTCCTCCAAATCAGCACTAACTGCCTTCAAGATGGTAAGACTTTTATATAGGACTTCTCGTCTTTATCTCAACAAATGAACTGCTTTCCCTCTCTGCCCTATATTAAGTAAATTATTCCTCTCTTCAAGCTTTTCAAACCAACTAGTAAATAATTGCTTCTTAACTCAATTTCCTTCATGCCCCTTCTATATTACGCATAGTATGTAGGGCTTATATGAACATTGTGTGTGCATAGGCATGCATGTATGTGCATGCACCTGCACAATAAAGACAGGGTTGGCTCTTGCTATATAGTCCAGAATGGCCCTTAACTCACTATGTAACCTCAATTTGTGGTCCTCTTGCCTCAACCTTCTAAATGCTAGGATTACAGGCATGCACCATATCTGGCTAATGTTATCCTTAAATTGATACTGATCTTATGTACAATTTCGCTTACCCTTGTAAGATACCCTTGTTCCTTTGACAAAAGGACTTGATCTTGCTTTCTTTTGTACTTCTTTTAAATTATCTCCATTTAAGAATGTGAAATCCATGAGGGTAAGAGCTCTTTTGCTCATTAACACATACATAAAATAGAGTACAGAAGTTTTCTACTAAATTACTTAAATGTACTGACTAAATGCACGAAAATGATATATTAGCAATCATATATTATTAATGACTTAATATGAATTTGCTAATAAGTGACAATCTAGACTAGGTTCTTAAATATTGACTTTATTTCTTTTTTTTTTTTTGAGAGAGAGAGAGGATCTCACTATGTAGTTCAGGCTGGGCTTGAGCTCACTGTGTAGCCCAGGCTGCCCTTAAATTCATGATGATCCCACTGCCTCAGACTCCTGAGTACTTAGATTATAGTCATGTGCCACCACATTCAGCTAAAATATTAATTTTAAACATTAAAATGGAAAACATTTTCAAACTCCTTTACAGTCCTGAACTAGAGTAAGCACAGTAGCATGTGATGAAGATGATAAACTCTGAAAATCTAATGTAGGCAATTATAAGTACAATGTGGTTTTGTTTTTGTTTTTTTGAGGCAGGGTCTCCCTTTGTAGTTCAGGCTGGCCCTGAACTCACTATGTAGCTCAGGCTGGTCTCCCACTGAACTGCTCCTGCCTCAGCCTCCCAAGTGTTGGGATTACAGGCATGCACCACCCCACCCATTTCTATAAGTACGATTTTTAATCAAGCTTTTAAAAGAAATTACTGTAAGTTGTACAGTTATTCAATGGCAGTTATTCAATGCATTTAAATTTTGAATAGCGAGATGTGATAAAAGAACCTAAGAAGAGCTAGTTAGTCCACTGCTGTCAATTAAAAGCTAGCAATGTGCTAAGGATGAGTCTGAGTGGCCTTGGTGGCTGTCTAACATTTATGAGGCCTGAGGTTGTATCCCCAGCATTGCAAAAGAAAAGAAAAAAAGCTAGCAGTATAGTTAGATAAATGAAGACTGTGAAACAAATAAAAAGTATTTTCCTAAACTAAATGGCAGTTTCTGCTGTCAAGGTAGGCACTGAGAATAATTAATTTTATCTAGCGAATTCTACATTTTAAAACATGTCTATTAATTGCACCCAGCTCCTCTAAAAATGCCAGAAAAATATATTATGAATACATATTTACACAGAAAAAAGATCCAAACAAACAGAAGACATCATTTGGGCATTCAGAGTTTAGAAGTAAAGCTGAACATAATAGCATCAGCACTGGAAATGGTTAATACTTCATAATGCACATTCAATATGCATGAGGTTTTGCCACTTGAAGGAAAAAGGAAAAGACAGGAGCAAAGGTCTGACTCATGGTCACATTAAAGATTTAATGTATGGCATGAGCTATAGTGACAGAAATGTTGTCTGGTAATAGATGAGAACAGGGCTGATGTGTGGAGAAAAGGTACAGAAAGGGAAAAGGGAACGTTTGCAATTAAGCAACTAGATGCTTAAAGGCCATATGAAATTGGTTCTGAAAGAAGGCCCTGGGCCTGAGACAAAGAGCAAAAATCCACAGATGAGTTGTAGGTTAGATTTTTCAGAAGTTGCTGAACTTTCCTTTCTTCTTTGTTTTTGTTGTTGTCTTTTGTTGTTTTTTGAATGGATGATTCTTTTACTAAAATTTATGGAAACAATGATTAAACTAATTTTCTTTGAAAGATTTAAGTAATACAAGTGTCACTCCCAAATATAAACAATGAACTTCATTCTGGGAAGAAAGGATATTCCTAAGAGGGTATTAGATCCTCAGAAATAATGTGTGTAAGAGAAAATGGGAACATTCATATCATTCCATACCTTCAAGATTCTCAAAGATACCTATGATTAAAACCAACATTCAAAAAATCAGTTGTATTTTGTATACCAATAATGGACAGTCTAAGAAGGAAATTAAGAAAATATCCATTTTTAACAGCAGAAAAAACACTTTGGAGAAACTGCAAACAATGAGATAGAAGGCCTACACACAGAAAACCACAAAACATCCCTGAAAGAAATTTAAGATAATAAAAATAAATGGAAAAACATCCTGTGTTCATGAACCAGGAAAGTTAATATGGATAAAATGTTCATATTATCAAAAGCAATATACTAATTCAGTATATTTGATAGTGCCTATCAAAATCTCAACATCATTTTAGGAAAAATAAAAACATTCTAAAATTGATGTGGAATCTGAAGGGATCCCAAATTGCCACAGACAATCTTGAAAAGGAACAAAGTTGAAGACCTCAACACTGATTAAACAAGGCTGCGGTAATCAAAAGTGTGGTACTGGGACAAAACCAAATAAGAGAAAAGAGAAAAAAGACAAAAGACAAAAGAAAAATGGAACAGAACAGAGAGCCCAAATGTAAACCCTCACATGTATGAAAAAATGATCACTGACAAGGGTATCAAGATCATACAATGGGAAAAGGACAAATGGCATTTGGAAAACCAAAGACTCACATGCAAAAGAATAAAGTAGGACCATTACTTTATACTTCATACACAATTAATTTAAAATGTCCTAAGCATAAGATCAAAAAAACCTCAGAAGAAAACAATAGGGAAAAGTTTCATAACATGGCATTTGCCATGATTTCTTGGATATAACCCAGGCAACAGAAGCAAAAATAGACAAAAAGGACTACATCAAACTTAAAAATTTCATCATTATAAAGGAAACAAACAAGAAAGTGAAAAGTCAGTCCCCCTCAATGGGATAAAATAACTGTAAATCATACATGTAATAAGGGGTTAATATCCACACCAGAAGGATGGGGATGTAGCTCAGTGGCAGAATACTTACCTAGCATGCCAGAGGTCTTAGATGCAATTAAAGCACCCACCCTCAAAAAAAACAAAACAAAACAAAAACAAAAACAAAAAAAACCCCACAAACAAGCAAAAAAACACAAACTTTGAAAATCAAGTCTGGGATAGGAATTCCTACAACTCAGAAAAAAACAAAAACAAAAAAAACAAACCACAAATCATAAAATAAAAAGACATGCAAACAACCTGAACAGATACTTCTTCTTTTTTTTTTTTACAGTACTTGGGATCAAATTCAGGACCTTATACTTGCGAGGCAGGAGCAGTGCCACTGAGCTAAATCCCTGGCCCATGAACAGATACTTCTTAAAAACTAAATGAACAAAACAAAACACCCACAGAGATGGTCAACAAGCATGCAAAAAAAAGATGCTCAGCATCTCTAATCATTAAAGAAATGCAAATCAAAACAAAACTGTAACAAATACCAGCTCACTCATTATGATGTCTATTATCCAAAAGAGAATTGGTAAGAAAGAAGGGAAACTAGGACCTCTGGGTGCTGCTGGTGGGAATGTGAAAGGATATAATCACTAGAGAAGACAGTATATACATTCCTTGAAAAATTAAAAAAAAAAAAAGAACTATCTATGATTAGCAATCTGACTTGTGCATATACAGCCAAAACAATTAAAAATGGTATCTTAAAAAGATATACCCGCCTATCTATGTTCACCACAGCATTTGCAAGGGCCAAAAGGAAAAAGAAGCACAAAGGTCCAGATAATGGATAAAGAAAATGTGGTATAAACATAAATGAATTTGGCCATAAAAAAAAGAAATCTTGGCACATGCTAGAACATAGATGAACCATGGGAACAATGTGCTGAATAAAACAAGACAGCATAAAAGGAAGAATCTATATGATTCTATTCATACAAAATATACACAGTAGCAGAAATACTGGAAAAAGAGAACACTATAATTCCCAGAAGCTGGTAAGGAGAAGGAAATGAGTTAGTGTTCAACAGAATTTCAGCTTTGCAATAAAATGAAAATTACTGAGCTATGTTATACAACAATGTGAATACAATAAATTGTATACTTAAAATGGTTGAGGCTAAATTTTATATTTTTAGCAACAAAATTTTTAAGATGTTAATGACCAAAAAAAAAGTTAAAAGTCATTTTTCTAGAAATAAAGGTATAATTACTCAGAAACTAATTTTTGTTTTCAATAAATCAAGCATTTTAATTATGCATATTTAAAAATTATATGATCTCACCTGTAACTCTTGTGATTTACGAGATTGTTCTTGCTTGATACTGTTAATCATACTTTCTTTTACTTCATCCAAAATAGAGTACAAGCTATCAAATTCTTCATCTAAATCTGAAAGTATGTTAGAAGAGTTTTCCTGTTTTAAAAAACAAAACAATGATTTTCTGAAGAGCTATCAACATTTAAAAACTAAAAGTTATACTCTAAGGGGAAAGTAGGTTTCTATGATAAACTACCTTAGTCTAATGTAAAAATAACAAAACTCTAATATTTGACTTCAGGCTTTAGAAAGAGAGACGTATAAGAGGCTGGTTGCTAATGCTGATGGTACTACTAATTCAACTATGCTGTGAGTAATGCTGCTGTCTTCTATGCACTGGCTTACATCCTCTTTCATCTTTTATAAAATTGTTCCAGGGGAAAAAGCAAAAAGGCAGCTGGAAAACAGAGCAGGGGAACAATGCCAGAGGTGGTAGGGGTGCAGACACAGACCCTAAGACCACCCATCCATGACCCACAAGTGTGGTGCACCAATTCCCTGGGTGGATCCCAAAGCTAATCAAAATGACATACCACCATAATCACCACATCCCATTCCTTGTCACATTCACACCCAAACACATCTCCCTTAAACCTTATTTAGTTTCCACATAAACACAATATAATAGTACCTTGGTACTCACTGTTATTTGGTTCTAGAATGTGTGAGGGGTGCCAACAAACTGTTTTAGCTTGAAAGGGTAGAAAGTCATGAGTCAATGGACACCAGTAAGTTCTAGTTTGCTCTTCAAGTACCAAACAAATGCTGAGTACTGGGACAAAATTTTTATACCTAAATTGATCAAGTACCAAATTTAATGAGTTTCAAAACAGAGTGCCTGCAGTAAGTTCATAATATTGCCTAATATAATAAAACTACCCTGCATATAATCAGAAAGGCGACAACCTCTTTTCCAAAGTCTCAAAATTTCCAGCCTCTTTTAAAAGTTCAAATCCAAGTCTTTTCTGAGACTCAAGGCAAACTCTTGGCTATGAAACAATAAAAATAAAACATGACTCACACAATATATATCAAAATGCAGTGTAAAATTCCCATTCCAAAAGGAAAGAATAGAGAGAAAAGAATCAAAACAAAGAAAGACCAAAACTCAGCAGGGCAAACACTAAGTCCAGTGGCTCTATATCTGGCATCCAAGGCACATGATAAAATGTGAGTTCACAGGGCTTCACTACCCACCCCACCATAAGGCCTTGCTGGTTGCAGGTCATGTGGCCTCTCTTTGAGCTGGATCCACTTACAACCTGTAACTTTGCACAGTAGATACCTGGTATCTTCAACTTTCTGAGGTCTCCACTGTGCCTTCAGATTCATTCCCACATCTTTGTGCACAGCTCTTTCAGGGGCTTCCTGATAGCCTCCTAGACCTTCCTGTGAAATTGAGTAGAAGTCTCCTTGATGCCATAACTCCTGCATTTTATATGCTGGTAAAACCAGGATTACATGACAATACCAAGGTCTCTGACAGTGGGAGTAATAGAAAGGCCACCTTGGACCATGCTTCAGTGACCTCTGAGTGCCTGGATGCCTGAGCACAGTGAAATGAATCCTGAGCAATCAATTCCCTAGATGGCCCTTCTCAGAGTGGCCAAGTATTCTCTTCTCAACTGAAAGGTTAATACTTTTGCATCTTTGAGCCCGTGATGGGTGGAGCCTTGCCAACTCCTAAGGTGCCCTCAAGGTATTTTTCTCCTTGTCCTTTTACAAAGTATTTGGTTTCTTTTTTCCTCCCGGTACTAATCTTTCAGCAGTCATAAACTTCTGGCCCAAACATTATACATGACTCCTATTCAGCCAAAAGTTAAATCTTTCTGATTTTTCTACTCTGCTTTTTGCCCAATTCTCCCTATAAACCAGGCTAAAAGCAGCCAGCAGCAACATGACATAGCCTGAATGTTGGGCTCTCTTAAAAGTATCCTCCAATAGTAGTCTACTGACCTTAACTTCAGTCTCTTGTAAAGTCTCAAGATATGGGCCAAATGTAGAAAACTTTCTGTCACAGCATAACACATATCATCTCTTGTCCAACTGTCAAGAGAGCTCTTGCTCCCAACTGAAACCTCCTGAAGCTAGCCAGCCTTTACTGTCCACATCCCTATCAGCATTTTGGCCTTCTAAACTCTAACCAGAATCACCCATCTAGTTCTGTTTACAGAATTCTGGGTTTCTTTAGCTTGTATCTCCAAACTTTTCCAAACTCTTCTTGTAGGCCAGTTCCAAAGGATTTTAAACCACAAATCAGATGCAGTCACAGCAATGACCCTTTCTGTATTAGCCATCTTTCCCATTGCTGGGACATAATACCCGACACCCACCCAACTTAAAAGAAGAGGTTTAACACATTCCCACCAGCTGTACCACCAGTGGTACATCCAGGACTATCCCATTGCCTGATGGGACAGTCATGTATATTCTACCAGTGGTTCAGAGCTGTCCAACAGAGAGACATACAAATTACAGCCCCATCATAAACATATTAATATGGCCCACAGTTTCAGGAGATTCAGTTCATAGTCAGCTGGCTCAAAGGCAGTAACATCATTGTGGGAGGGCATAGAACCATGCTCCACCAAATCCCAAAGCCAATCAAGTTGACACTCACCCTATCGCAACCCTAAGTTTACACTCACCCTATCACAGCAGTTTTATTTTTATCTGCCATTTTAAATTCCAATTATATTAGTTTATAATCTAGAATTGACAGAATATCTTTAAATTTCAGATTTGACTTAATCATTCGTTGTGACATATTTACATATTTTTTTAAAAAAATTCATACCTGAACTCCTTTTAATGTATGATTTAGTGTATCAACGAAGTTCTGAATTTCATCATTTTTATTTGCCAGAGTTGAAATGATCCTTTGCAGAGCTTCCTAGGGTTAAAAAAATTTTAATATTATCTTCTATTAAAAGAGAATTGTAAATTTTGTAACAACCATTCTATAAACTTTATGTAAAACTATATTAGATAATAAATAGGGGCAATGTAAAGCTTGTTGTTTAAAATTTCCAAAGACCTATACAACAGATGGGGCATGTATTTGTACTGTTTTAAATTCTTATTCCTAGTATACATCTTAATCATAATACCATTCAGTCTAAAAATGATCAATACTATTTCATATCAATAGTATTATTTTAGGTCATAAGGCCATGGCATATAACAGAATAACAGAATAGAGCCAAAAATCTTCAAACATTGCAAAAACAAAATTGTCTCATATAACATCAGAACATGAAGAATAAAAGCAAGGAGAAGTTGAAATTCAACATTTACCTACAAAACATTTTTAAAAATCACATTTTATAAATGTAAAACTAGGTAATAAATTTACACAATAACATTTATTGCAATACTTACAGATGCTATAGAACCATATTAAAAGGTAAGTAAATAGTAAATAACCCTAATTTTAATAATGCTTCTAATTTAAATGTGATTATTTAATTTTCTCATATTCAAGTTCAGCACTAGTCAATAAAATACTCTTTTACGACAGAAATGTTCCATATCTGTACTATTAAATATGGTAACCACTAAGCACAGAAAGCCAGTGATAAGTAGCTAGCAAAACTGAGAAACTAAATATTTAAATTTTAATTAATTTCAGTTATATAGCCATGTACAACCAGTGCTGACATTATGGACAGTACAAGTCTACCTGCTGAATAACTTCATAGGCAGCCACTGCAGAAATAGAAAAGGCACTTAAATTGCCTGTAAAATTCAAATGCAAGTGCTTTTCCTTTATAATTTTCCCAGAATGGTAAAACTTGTTTCTGTAAGTTCCTATAAACTTCCTTTTTTATAGCAGTGCTGAAGACTGAATCCAAGATCTCACATGCTAGGCAAGTGCTCTACCACTGAGCTATATACCCAACCCAAGCTTAAATATTTTAATAAAACCTATAAAATTTTACAAGTTAAAAGGTTCTCATCAATATACCAGGTATTGATTTTTTTTTTTTTTTTTTTTGGTACCAGGGATCGAACTTGGGTCCTTGTGTGGCAGGAGGTGGAACCACTGAGCTAAATCCCTAGCTCTATAACCAGGTATTGATTAAAGGTTTCATATTAAGAAACCAAGTATCTAAAAAATAAATCTAAAAGGAATCATCTGAAAGAAATAAAATGTTTACAAATATTTATAAAGCATGATATTCATTAAAACTTAAAAATAATTACAACTTTCATTTTATTCTCAAAACAATACCTAGAGATAAGGTGATATTATCATCTTTGGGCTCAGCCTAACGACTCTCTCTGTTCATTTATCTACTACAGTATTTCTTCCTAACCTTATACTTGTGGTATTTTAATATAACACAGTGAAGTTATGCTCAAAAAAAAATGACACCAAGAGTTAGCTGATTATCCTGTCAGTGCTCTTTCCAGAACGACGCAGCAAGATGTGAATACAGTACAAAGACAACAGTAGAATGGCAAAATGGAGCCTGGACTTTGGGAAGAGTTAGCTGAGTATAGCTGGAGGGACCATAGCGGTGGCATAGAGATGTAGAAAAGGTGATCATAAGAGAGAAGCATCTTCCAAATACTCATTCAAGAGAGGCTCTCTATATATTAAAAACCAATACTGTGGAACAGTAAGAATAGTTCTGCACAATCCCCAGACTGTTAATCAAAGTTCCAATTAATAAAACTGGGTTCTTTCTGGTTACTGGACTATATGTAATTTCCCTTCCACTATATTACTTATTATAGCAGGTATACAGCTTAAATCTTCAACATCTCCCAAAAGCCCTAGTATTAAAGACTTGTTCCTCAGAATGGCACTATTGGGAGGTGGTGGAAATGTTGAAGCATTGGTACATAAAAAAGGCAGATGTCATTCGGAGGAAAAATACTCTCCTGAGCATAAATGAGCCTCTCACTTCTATTTCTTATATCTAAGTTTACTAGCAAATTTTGGATTTGAAGAATTTTGTAGCAAAAACCCTGGATACAGCTGTGGCATATAGCCCCAGCTAGGTAAGCTGTGCACTTGAAAGATTTTTAATAAGAAGCCTGCCTTTTCAAGCTCCTGTAATTTATTGTGTAGAGTTAAATATACCTAAATACTCTAATTTTTATCTAAAATCCTTCATACCAGTGATAGTGAACCTTTTAGAGATCTCAACGATAACAGCCTATTGTGGGACTCATGCCATAGGTTTGCTACCACTGCTCTGTATCATTAAGTTGCCCAACTGCTGAAAATTAAGACCCTGGTTTAATTATGATGTTAGAAATCAGAATACAGCGTTTACCAACTACAATGTTCTCACTCTCCTTAGAGTAGCATTGTCCAACAGAAATATAGTATGAGCCAATAACAGCTACATCAAAACAAGTGTAAGAGAAACAGGTGAAATTTATTTTAATATTTGATTTAATACAATATTATCATGTTACATGTAATAAATATTTAAAAACTAGCTAACCAGGAGCAATGATGCACACCTGCAATCAGCTGCAGGAAGGATCACTTGAATTCAGGAGCTGGAGGGAAGCCTGGAATCACCAGAGTGAGATCCTGACTCAGGGGAAACAAAAAAAGACTTGCTTGCTTGCTTTTCTTTTCCTCCTGCCCCCTCCTCTACCCTCCCCTCCTCTCTCCCCACTTTAGATGTGAGTACTAAAGATTTTCAAATCCAATTTGTATTTCTGACTTACAGCACATCTAAATTCTAATTAGCTACATTTCAAGTGCTTCAAAACCTCATGTGCTAGAACTGTGACAATTTGGATTTAGAATCCCATACCATCCAAAACAGTCCAGGTATTTCTAAGAGTAAGAATGTAAGAGGATGTTAACGGCTTATATCCCAAAGCCTCATGTGCTCATAGATGGAACTGTAGGGAGGTGACCTGATCATGGGGTGTAATTCAGGACCCCTGGTGTATGATTCGATGAGTTTATAGCTGGGTGTGATATAGAAGAGGTGAAGTCTGGTGGGAAGAGGTGAGTCACTAGGGGTATGGCCTCATGTGTATATATCTTTCCTACTTCTCTGACCACACTCTGCTCCCTGCCTGCCATGCCATGAACTACTTCTCTGCCACTCCCTGGTGCAATGCCACCCTGCCTTGGAGCCAGCTGACTATGTACAGAAATCTCTACAAACAATTAACCCAAATAAACCCTTCCAGCTATAACTTGTGGTGGTCAGGTATTTTGTCCCAGCAAGAAGAAAGTAAGACAAAGGAAGAAATTGTCTTTGAGTCATATTAATGTGAAATTATAAAGAAGCTTTCTGAACCACCTCCTTGGAAGGCCAGAATTTCTTTATGTCCTTAGGCTATCCTAGATTGAGTTTTTTTATTTTTCAGTGCAGGAAATGGGTCTAATGCCTGCTAGGCAAGCACTCTTACCACTGAGCTACATTCCCAGGCTTTTTAAAAAATTTTATTTTGAGGGCTGGGGATTTAGCTCAGTGGTTTCACTGCCTGCCTTGCAAGTACAAGGACTGGAGTTCGATCCCTGGTACCAAAAAAAAAAAAAAAAAAAAAAAAAAAAAAAAAAAAAA
>NW_022900948.1:22889005-22898114 GCF_012274545.1 Fukomys damarensis | reverse complement strand
AAAAAAAAAAAAAAAAAAAAAAAAAAAAAAAAAAAAAAAAATTATTTTGAGACATGATCTCACTAAAGTCCCCAAACTGACCTTGAACTTGTCTTGGGATTACAGAAGTACACCATCACACCTGGCTCAGATTTTTGAATTATAAATACTATATATAGATATAAGTTATAATGGTCAAACTAAATTCCTTTATCAGACTTTCATTAACTTCTCAGTTTTTATGTACATACACAATACCATTATAAATTGAAAGATAGTATTGTAAAATTATCAGTTCTCAAAAAAATTGGAGCAGAGGTAGCACTCTTTAGGATTCTACTAAATGCCATAACAAAAGGGACAAATACAGTCTTCTCAACTGTTAAATTCATACTGCCTACTAATGTTTTTGATTAAAGCTTCCTATGAATCACAAAGAGTACGACTCTCCATGCCAAGGTTGGTGACTGACAAAAACAAGATGGCATTTAAGGACAGCTCACATAAGAACTATAAAATCTTAAACAGGATAATATTGTTCACTTTGTATGGTAATGTCCCACACTTCTAAAAAAATTTAGATTATAATTAATCTTTTTTTACCACTCCATTAATGCATTCAAAATTCTATTGGCATAGAATGAATGAACCTTTTTAATTTGTACAGTATTTTTGGTCTAAGACATATTTATACATTTTTGGAAAGAAACCCTAAAACCTGTATGTTAAAGCTATTGGGAGAATGGTATTCTGTATGAACTGCCTAAGGCCTTAAAAATATACTTGCCCAGAAAACACATGAGAAAGAAAGATCTTTAAAGATTTATGTAGTATGGGCAGCACTGGAGAGGCTGAGGCAGGAGGACAGTTACAGGTTAGCCTGGGCTACACAGTGAGTTCAAGGCCAGCCTGACCTCCATAGCAAGACTCTGCTCAAAAAAGAAAATAAAATCAGCTATCAAATGCACTATAAATTTCTTTCTTTCTTTTTTTGGTATGGGGACTGAACTTGGGACCTTGCAAGGCAGGCAGTGGAACCACTGAGCTAAATCCCTGGCCCTGAATTATAAATTTCAAAAGAAGCAACCACCTAGATCAATAAGAGTCAGAAACCCAAAGAAACCAACAGGACCTCAGTAGATAATGCATATAAGACACTATTTCTATCCTAAGCTTTCCCAAACTTAGGAAGAAAAAAGTACAGTATCATTTTTTAATTTAAATGTTGTATTAGTGTATGTGTGCAACAGGTAACAATTACATTCATCTTGGAGTACTGGTATACATATACATATCGAATCTTAATCATTTGAGTTCCTATTCCCCTCCCTGCCCTCTCATCTCCCCCTAGAAAGTTCTCCAAGGAGAGATTGCTGAGTCAAGGGCTCCAGAAGCTCTGAATCCAACTTTTAATCTGTTACTGTTGTGGAAAGGATGAGCAAGTGCAAAGCACTGTGATCAAGAGTTTGGATTTAGCATCGTGAATTAGAGCAAGTTCATCAGGAAGGACTGAGAATTATGAGGGGACCAGTGCCTTAACCATTCTGGCTCTTATGAGGATGGGGACTCACTGGACCTAGGGTGGAAAGGAATGAAGATAAAAAGAACCAAGGGACTTGGAGCTCAGGAGACTGGAAAATAAGTTACAGTACAAATAATCAAATAAATAAGACAAAGTACCATCAACACCTATAAAAAAGGAAAGGAAAGGGTTACACGAACTGAGTTGGGAAACTTAACCCTAATTTGCTTATATGATATGAGGGTGAAGTTTTCTATAGGATATAAGGAGTCAAAGAAGACAGGTATGTAGGAATAAAAGGTACATGCCAATCCAGGAGGTTTGCATGAACAGGCAGGTTGGACAGGCACCAAATCCATAGAAGTTTTTTTCAAAATGCTTTTTATTTCTTGAGGTACTGGGTTCAAACCCTGAACTTGCCAGGCAGGCATAGTGCCACTTAGATACACCCCAGCCCCTACAATCTGTTTTTTATCCTAGTCTATCCCTCCTGGGCTTCAATTTAATCAACAGTTTTTATAATTTTATAATGGAAGCTCAATAAATGTGATATAACTTGTGAACAGAACAGCATGAAATACTAAGCCACTAAATAGAGGGCATTACTGGAGGTCCAGACCATTTTAATATTATTGCCTACTTGAAATGTCTACTGGGATGTTTCACAAGCCCTTCATAAGTCAGTATGTTTTGACCTACTCCCACTAAACCTGGGCATTCTTTAGTGTTCTAAATTGTACTACCAGCTACAAAGCCAACAATTTAGGTCATCATCACTATTTCCTCTTCTCCAATTTATGCTCTATACGTAGCCCTATCATGTTGACATCTTAAATAATTCTAAAATTACTACCTTAGTATAAGTCACTATCATATTTCAACCCACGTCTAGCAACACTTTTTACCAAGATTTTGATATATTCTTTCTTCCCAAGAATCAATTCTCTGTGCTGTAGTTAGGGTAATATGATATCATCACACTTCCTGCTCAACCTTCTTAAGTGGCTTCCTACTGCTCCTGTGATAAATCTGAAAATCTTTAGTACATGCCCTGCCTATTGCCTACCTCACCTCCTTCAACTCACAATAGATTGCCTGCTCTGAATATATCTCCTAAGCCTTGCTTCAAACATGGGAGCCCTCACAGTTGTGAGTTCCTAAGCTTATAACTGCTATTCTACAACATGTATACAATGTACTGAAAAAATGAGCTGTATGACATTTTGTCACTTCTTTTATTATTAATGCCTCATGGGTGAAGGAAGACACCTGCAATGAAAACAACTTTCATCCATTCCATAGGATTCTATCAGACTGAAAGGATGCCTACAAAGGTTTCAGATTTCATATCCAATCTCATCTCCCATTACCTTCTAAATGTTGATGTGTAAAATGATGAAGATGGATAAAGGCAATATAAAGTATTTGAGGTTTATCTAGATAACTAAATTTTGCAAGGTGGTCTTGACTAAAGGTACTAAGTGATACTTGTGTGAAGATACACTTTGACATATGCTAATTCTGGTAGATAACAGTAAAATAAGCAGGTGATATGAAATATGACTTAAAAATACAGTGAATGGACCTGGGATTTAGCTCAGTAGTTCTGCCACCTGCCTTGCAAGTGCAAGGGCCTGAGTTCAATCCCTAGTCCCCCCCAAAAAAAAAAACCCAAACAAACAAAAAACCAAAAACAAAACAAAAATAGTGAATAAGCTTTTTTAAAAAATGTATTACAATAAAATACACATTTCCATTAATGTGCCTCAAAATACTCCCCCTCACTTCAAACACACTTTTCCCATCATTCTTACCACTTTCTAAAGCAGTTCTAGAAGTCCTTTTTCATGAGTGTCTTTTGCTGTACTGTTGTATCTGCCTTAATGTTTTGAAACAATTCAAACTCGCTACCTTTTGTGGTCATTTTGACTTTGGGGAAGAGCGAGAAATAGCATGGTGTCAGATCCAGTGGACAGGATGGATAAGGACACATGTAATGTTTTTTACAAGTCTGCCTTTCTGTTGAATGGCACTTGACAGTAACAGTCATCATATTTTTGGTCACACTGTATAAAGACATGAAAGAAGACTTCCAAAAACGATTCAGGAAATGACAAGAGTAAGTGTATTTAAAGTGATGGGAGTCTTTACAGGGGGCTTAAAGGCAATGCATCTTTAATGTAATGATTTAAAAAAATTTTTTTTAAATATTCACTATCCTTCAAGTACTCCTTTTATGTCTCCTGACAAAGTGTCCACAGGTAGTTTCAGTCACTGTGCTATGGTCATGCAGCACAATTACGAGAACCTGGAGAAAATCATTTTATCAGGCATAAGCCTCTCAATTACCTGGCTGTGGATAGAGAATAAGGCAACTTCACTAGCAAGCAAAAGAGTTTTAAATACAAGTATAACTATTCCCATCAAATGGATCGAAGTAACATAGGATGCATAAGGCATGAGACACTCTCTTCAAAGGAGCATGACTTTTAAAAAACTATGCTTAAAAAAATCATTAATATGAAATAAAAGCACAATCAATAAACTCTGAACAAATGAAGAATACCTAACACTTTTATACTCCTAAGTGCCAAACATTATCTTAAGCTCTTTACATATTATTAATTCATTTAATTTCTCAAGACTCCTATGAGGTATGATACTGTATTAACCCAATTTTCCAGAGTAAGAAGAAGAAGTTGAGGCATGGAGAGGTGAAGTGCCCTGCCCAGAAACTCAGAATTAGTACATCACAGAGCCAGGATCCAAATGAAAGCAGTTAACAATATTAACTTTACTGTACCACCTGACATGTAAATCTCAGAGGTTCACACAAAAAAGGTCAGAACATCTAAAAACGCTAACAAGACTAAGATTTTACTTCAAGATTAGAAAAAACTAAAACTTATCAAAACAAGAAAGGTTTGTTTTGGATGACAGATTTAGAGATTTCAATCCACGATTGGTTGACCCCACTGTTTGGGGCCTGTGCAGCGCATCATCATGATAGAAGTGCAAGGCAGAGGTTGCTCATTTCATGGCTGTAAAGCAAGTGAGAGAGAGAGAGAGAGAGAAGGGGGAAAGGACAGGTTTCCCACCATACTATTCAGTGGTATGCCTCCAGTAACCTACATACCCCCACTAAGCCTCACATCCTAAAAGTTCCATCACCTCCAACAGTGGAACAGACTGGGGGAGGACCCTTTAACACATAGGCGCCGATCCAAACTAGAACACCTTACGACAGGAAAATCCTAAGTCTGAAAATAAGACGATGAGGTTCATCATTTTGAAATGGCATAGTTCTATTGGTTGTATCCATATACAATATAGAAAAAAATACCGATCTTATTTGGGGCAAGAAGAAAGACCAAATTCCATGCTTTGTCTAAATCATGTTCTATGCCATCTACCAAATGTTTTCTCTAGATTTAACTAGTTTGTAAACAAAATAAAAACTATTTGATACGGTTCATTCATATTAAGATTTTAGGCTGGGGATTTAGCTCAGTGGTTCCACCACCTGCCTGGCAAACTCGAGGACCTGAGTTCAATCCCTAATACCAAAAAAAAAAAAAAAATTTTTTAAATTTTCATTTCTTTAATCATAGCATCATTTAAAAGCAAAGAATTCAGGCAAGAGGGTGGTAGTGAAAAATCTAGCTAGACCTAGTTTGAACCTTGGGCTATGAAAAAATATCACTTGCTAACTGTGTGCTTCAACAAGTCTCTTAACTTCTTTAAACTTAATTTTCCTTATCTGCACGATAAGAATGAAAGCTGCTGCTGGTCATGATGGAACAGGCCTGTAAACCCGGCATCTGGCAGGATAAGTCACGAGGATCTTGAATTCAAGGTCTGCCCACAATACAATGAGACTCTCACTCAAAAAACAAAACCAAACAAAAAACAAAATAAAAAATAAGAGCAGTTGTAAGAATGTAAAGCTGTTCAAAACAATAACGGATACAGAGCAATACTCAATTTTATTTCTCTTCCTTTTCTTTGGAAAACTTTTTTTTAACTAAGAAGGAATAATTTTGGAACGTGGAATGACTGGTTGTTTACCTAGACTGGGTAGGGGTCTTTGAACTGCCAGGGTACAATACCAACGCAAAAGACAACAAATATCAGGGTGGATAAGGAAATAGGGATAAGGAAGCCAGGTATAGATATGCTACTTGCTACAGATTGCCATGCTTTAAAACTTCTGCCCAATTTAACTCCTGATCTAGGTTTGCCCAGTCTTACACAGCAAAGCCTCACCTGTCACCACCCTTTCATGAGTAAGAAGTAAAGAATGTGAAGAAAATAGGAAAAACAAACTGACAATAAATGCTCTTGGTGACTTTCCTTCTTCAGGGTCTCTTTTCCTGTCCTGCCACACTTTATTTTTATTTCTTTAGTTAGGACCTTTCCCAGAAACAATAGTCCCTATGAATGTGACTAGTCTGTACAAGAATTTAATTTAAAACTATCAAATTCCAAGCTCCAAGATTCTAGAAAAGTACAAATATCTCATTTAAGCGTTTTCTTTGATGATGCACATTTCATCAGGTAAAGGAACCTTTGGGATTTTATCTTAAAAACCACTTTAGGATATAATCAAAGGTTTGAGTACCAAATAAAGCCACCTATCTATAACACATCCTGTTCACAAAAGTGCCCCAGAAACTTGCTATAAACAAAATCCCTCTGTTTATTTCTAGGGATATAACATTGCAGTTTTCCGTACCCAACAGTATGCCTTACATACCCAAGGCACGGCATTTTCTTCCTCTGCTCAAACAGCATCTGTTGCTGACAAAACACTGAAGTCCAAGGCATTTTCACAAACAAAAAAGCAGCTGGTCCAGCTAATCCATTTGTTGACTGGCCCCATCAAGCTTCTGTAAGACTGTCCAGTTAACTTAACCTTTATTGTCAGAATGCATGAGTCAGAAGTTCCAATCCTCTTTCAATTAGGATTTAACAATCTTTCTTTGGCACCACCATTTGGAATAATTTCTTACAAATGTGAAAGCAGAAAGCATGGTCTAACTGGTAAAGATGTCTAGACTAGATTAGAAAAGGAGAAAGTTACTTTGAGGTTGAGAATATAACATTTCTAACAGCAGCTAACAACAGTACGTATACTAGGAACTATTAAATGCTTTTTAAACAATGAACACAATCCGTCTGGCATACTTGTAATCTCAGCACTCTCAGAAGCTAAAGCAGGAGGACTGCAAATTTGAGCCCAGCCTCAGCAACTTAGAACTTGTCTCAAAGTAAAATATTAAAAAGAGCTGGCGATATAGGTCAGTGTGAGGTCCTAGGGTAAAATCCTACTACCACAGAGGGGAGAGGGGCACAAAAACAGAGAGAAATGAAGAGAGACAGACAGAAAGAGAGAAAGAGAAGAGAAAAAGAAAAGCATCTTCACAGTAACCCTTTGAGGTAAGTGGAAGTGTTGTCTCTATTTAATAGATGAAGAAATGAAGACAAAGAGCAGATTATTAAAGCTCATAACAGCTCATAAACAGTACAAGTGCAGATCCAGCTCCAGAGTGAGCCTCTTAATAACTTAAAGTCCAAATCACAGTCCCTTACAAATAGGTGTATATTCAAGTCATCTTTGCCCTTTATCTCCTGCAGTACCTATCTTCCCTATATCACCCCTATCATTTTACAGTAACATTCAGTAACAGAAAACAGTCTCAAAACTCATGTCAGGAGTGTAATGCTTTCTTATTTAAAGAGGAATATTCAGGGGCTGGGGATTTAGCTCAGTGGTGCTGGCGCCTGCCTTGCAAGCACAAGGACGGGAGTTCGATCACTGGTACCTCCCCCCCCCAAAAAGAGAAATATTCGATCTGGTTCACTACTATTTGATACAAGTAACTGATTTTGCAGTTCAGTCATGAGAAAAAGAAGCTGAAATTTAGACCATCAAATGGTTTACAAGCATCAACACCATTTACTCTTTGTAAACTACAAAGCAATGGAATTTATCATTAGAAAGACTGATATCACCAGTGAAATTGAACCTATTTTCTAATATTGAAAAGCTGGTTCTCAAGGTTAGCCCGAAAAAGACACTAGTACAACAAAAAAAAGAACAGCTAATTTTTGCTAACTTTGGGGAAACTGTGCATGATACCCTATAGGTGCACAAACGCATCATTGGAAATGAGAAAAAACAGGTTCAAATCTTAGTTTACAAGCAGGATACTGTAGGAATCACAACCTCCAACTCCTGATTCCTCAGTAAACTTGAGGAATATACATCCATTGATAAAATGATCCATACTAAAACACTTTTTTTTGTATTTTATATACTGTCTGGAGTATTTTGGTGCTAATTCTGTGTAATCTTTAAAAAACAATGTGTTTCCAAAATGATTTTATCAGATTTTATAGTAACACTATAAAATACTCTTACTTCCATGTAGGTTAATCACTGCTACCCAACTTGCTTCATTATTACAGAGCTGGTGAACAGAAACGTGGAGCTCAATTCTCAGGACTCTTAAGTCTTTGCTCTTTCATTTGACCTCTGCTAATGCCCATTCAAATATGTAATTTATCTAATAAGTGGTGAGATGTTCTACAAGTTATGCAGAGATAATGTTTTAAACTTATACATAATTCAAATCACAAAAAAAACATAATTTTTTAAAAAGACGAATAGTCTTGGAAATAAAAACTGGATACACCCAACTGAGTTTTGAGGCAAATGTATACGATGAAATAATCTACACTTCCGTTAAATAATGTAACAGTCAATGCTTAACATATCAGATTATTCTCTCGTGGGCCCCATGCTCCTGAAGGTGAGTCCAAGTAAAACGACAGTTGTTTTACTGTCTTTCCAGGGCTTTCTTATCGACAGAAAAAAAAATGGCCTCTTAAGATATGCCCTTGTTTTTCCTTGCTGCATTATTAATAACATTTGTCTCCTTCCCTATACTGTACTACATTTCAAATACACTACATTCTAACAAAGAGAACGTGGGGGTTGATTCTACATAGGCATTATAACTGAATGTCAAAAACTCGTGACTGTAACACATTGCCTGTGTTTTCTAAATAGTTTTAGACTTCATTGAAAAGGCTCGTCCTGTATCACCTTTGCTCAACTTGTTCTGAAAGTATTAAACATTCCACAAGAAGCACTAGGTTAACTGTGATCAGCAACACAAGCTGGTCAAAGAGGGTGGGGTGGCTGCTCTGACAACTGTCACTCTTTCCTCTCAATTCAACAAACACTAAGACCTGTTCAGGAACAAGTCGCCGGGAGGGAAGAGGGACGGGGTACAAAGGAGGTTGGTCCCAGACCTAAACCACTGGTAAGGTGCCGAGAGAGGCATCTTGGTCGGAGAAAGAGCGGCAGCTTCGGCGGCGGCCGGGAGACTCAGCAAGGCTGTGCCTCTGTTTCCACGCCCGAGGAGGAGGGATACGCCCTCCAGCAAGCTGGCAGGCTGCTGGCATAAAAGGGGGCCTCGAGGGCTGCACAGTGACTGATTTAAAAATAGGGCTGGCTCCCCATGCCTTCTCAGGAGCCAAGGCCCCACAAAAGTGCAGGGCAGAGGCCACCCCGGGTCGCCGGGCGCGGCTCCCGCACCC
>NW_022900948.1:22811726-22888687 GCF_012274545.1 Fukomys damarensis | reverse complement strand
GCCGCGCCTGCGCGCTGCGGCCCGGTCGGGTGAGGTGTTTGGTGCCCAGGATCCCATCGCTCGGTTAGCCGGAAGTGCTCTCCATTGACCTCCAGGGTTCCCCATCCTCTTTCCTCCGCGATCGCTATCGCTGCAGGCCTCGGTCTGTGGGGAGTGCCCTGATTCTGGTGCTAGATCAGCCCACTATCTATGTCCTGCATGCGCCTGAAGCACCTTCCCACCCTGGCTTTGGCTACACCAGGCCGTCCCGGGCTGTTTGCCGCCTTCCTGGGAAACACTGCAGGCGCTGATCCACCTCTGGGGGTGCAGCAGTGGAGTAGCAGCTGGGCACTTAACTTTATGCACTGCTCCTAAAGTAATTGAAGGGATCTGGATAGGAGGTTCCTTCTCTTGGTAGCAAGAAAGTGGAGAAAGTAAAACTGCATACCACTCCTTTCAGATGGCAGAAGCAAAATTATGTGTAGGCTTTCCCCAGATCCTCCTACCTACCCTGAATCAAACTCTTGTTTTCCTTTTTGTGCACTTTATCCCATTTTGTGTACATCTCTGTTAAGTTAAAAAAAGAATTTATTGAGTGCACACTGTGTGGCAGGTCCTGTGCTGGGGATACAGATGTGTAAAAGAAGTCTTGGCCTTCAAATAAAAGTATAGTTGAGAAAACTCATCAACAAGATAATTACAGCATTGTAGATAAATACTGTTTCTCAAACATAGAGTTCATGCCTTCTCCAGGGCCTTTGCATTTACTATTTCTTCTCACCACTAGAATGCTTTTCCCCAAGCCACGTGAACACAAGGGTGTGTGTGTGTGTGTGTGTGTGTATTAGGGATTGAATCCAGCTGAGCTACATTCCCAGTTCTTTTGAGACAGTCCGGGACATGGACAACAGTCGAAGTTAAACCATCAGATTGCCCTTGCTTGCACTTAAACCCACCACAAAGGAAAGGAAAGAGCATTTAGTCCTGTTCCTTCCTCTTTTGCTGCAAGGACTTTACCTCACTCCTGTCAGAGCTCAACTCCTGCTCCCTTTATGACTGCAACCACCACCACAGAAGGAGGAAGACAGGCTTTTGGAGGCAGTCACAGGTGAAATGTGATCATCAGACTCTGTCACAGGCCCACACCCTGGGAGCTCACTCCTGGCTCCTTGCCTCCAACTCTTCTAGTTCTTTCCCTGCAGCCCAGCCAGAAATCTACTTTTGACAACAGCTCTACCCTATTTGACTTTTGCCTTCACCAGATCTCCGGGTCTTTGACCAGCCTGGCTCCCTGGACCACCTCATCCTGGACCATTTGCTTTCCTTCCTTTCCATCCAGGAATGTCTAGTTCCTTTGGGCTGTGACTTGTCTTCTGCAGACCCTCTAGGTTCCCTTACCACAATCACTAAACAAACTGGCCACTAAATCTGCACCCCAACTTCTTCCAGTCCCTCTGACTACAGGCAAGTCCTTTACCTTTACTGTACTTTTTTTCACACCCAAGTGAAGTTGAAAATTTCAAAAGTAACTTTATCAATAAAAGAAAGCATCTGTTCTTAAACATGACTTTTGGACAGACTGCGTTATCATCACTTGCTAACATGTCAGAAATGAAAATTCTTGGCTCTTATCTCCAGAACTACTGAATTAGAAAGGTTAGGAATTAGGATTCATTAATCTGTTTTAACAAGTCCTCCAGCTGATTGTGATAAATACTTGTGAACTACTGGGCCAAGAGAAAGCAAACTTTTAAAAGGG
Source organism: Fukomys damarensis (assembly GCF_012274545.1). Taxonomy (NCBI): domain Eukaryota; kingdom Metazoa; phylum Chordata; class Mammalia; order Rodentia; family Bathyergidae; genus Fukomys; species Fukomys damarensis. The sequence goes on along the minus strand of NW_022900948.1, from coordinate 22,886,949 downwards.
GAAAGAGGAACTACAGAGGAACGAAACATTTCTGATTCTGAAATAGAATATCTAGTAATAGTTATCTAATTGAGGTTCTTGGGTTTCCATGAACCTCTTGTGAAGAAACTTCAAGGCAAGGTAGCCTCATAGTTAGCGCTGATAATGTCTGACACAAGTGTACATCCAGAACTTGGCATTCTGTCCTTTTTGAGTGGTGCCAAGCATTGCCTGAAGCCTTGAGTTGCAATCCCCATCTCATGAGAGAGCAAATTCCTTTTCTCCGATGTTTCCAACAGTCTTCCACAAACACAGGCAGCTGTCTGCCTTGAAATCCTGACACTGCTGCTCACCAGCTATATAGCTGTCAGTGAGTCACTTATCCTAAGTCTCAATTTTCTCATCTCTAACACAGCAATCATAATTCCCTTTTAGGGTTGCTGTGAGGATTAAAGGAGATTTGGGATGCCTGGTTTAGTAGGCATTTAACGAGTAGTACTTGTTACTACTACTTCTCGCCTACACATCATATCTTTTAGTACCAACTTTGCATGGCTTATTGTGCCTTTGGGTCTCTGGAGCCTTATAGACCTATTTTCACTCTAACTCACCCTTTCACTCCTACATGTGGCCTTTCTGAAGCATAACACTAGCTAGATGCTGCCCTTTGTTGAAGCCCCAAATCTTTACCCATTGTTCCCTGATAATATCAGCGCTAATATGCAGCACCCAGTTTGAGAAACCCCAGAGACATCTCCAAGCCTTAATTTAGACAGGAAATAGGGATTATAACTCTAGCATTTACAAGTGTCATTGAATGGATTTAATAATTTATGTTAAATATTTAATATGATGCCTGTCACGTAGTAAGCATAAAAAGAAATCTCTTCCCAGCTATAGAAACATAACTACTTCTGTGTTTTCTGTCCTCTTCTGACTAAAAACCAAACTCACTCAAAATCCTCGGAACCCCCTGAAAATCAAGATTACTCTACTTTGGCCTTGGCACTTATTATAGACGGTCTATCAGGTTAAGGATGGTTCTGCCCAGAAGTGGATTGTCCAGTTCCATTCTTAGACAGCTGTAAGCCAAGTGGGAAGCAGTCAGTAGACAAAAACCTGACTGGTGAAGGGCCAGGAAACTATGTGAGGAAAGACAAGATACAGCACTTGTGCATATTTATCCTGAAGGAAACACAAAGCAGAAATAATTATTGATGTCAAATCTCCTGAGGATGCTGTGTTCTCTAACAACCTACAGAGAGAATTACATGCAATTGGGGAAGCTACTGGAAGACAGATTTCCATTCAACAAAAATATCTAATTTTCTAACAGAGCCACACAGACTGGAACAGGTTGGTAGTAAGATCCCTATACATGCAAGAATCCAAGTGGAGACTGGGAATTTGCTTAGCAGATCTATCATGGAGGGATTCAAATACTAAAAGTGCCTGGTGGAGATAACTTTTAACATCTTCTTGAACTTCAAGAGTTCAGAAATCATTCCCTAAACTACAGGCCAAAAACCACTCATTTAGTTTCTGACTTGACTTTGTAATTGTACTCACCTTTGGCAGGCTCTCTGAATTTCCTCTACCCACCCTCACTCCCATGTGGTCCACTGTAAGAGACCCACTGCTTCCTGGGGGAGAGCATGAAGCCTAGCCGTTGTGACAATTACTGTTGTCACAGTGTCTTTCCTATATGTATGTGTTGGCTGGCTTTGTGCTAGGCACTGGGGACAGTGCGATGAGTAAGGTGTAAAAGGCAAAAGTGTTTTCAAAGTAGTCTGGTTTGGCCCTGGACGTACTTCTAGACCTGTCATGTTCAAGGCGTGACCATGAAAAAAGTAAATTTATATGCCTGTCCATCTCATGAGAGGAAATATCCCCTGGCCAGATCTCTCGAGCATAGAGGAACACATTCACGATTTCTGATAGGAATGTTGCTCATTGGCCCCTCTCCCTCTATATACACTCTAAAAATAATGTGGGCCAGGTTGAGAGTAGAGAGACTAAGCCATAACTATACTCATTGGTTAAGGACCCAGATTCCACTGTCAAATTTTCTGAATTCATCTCCCGAGTTTACTACTCACTAGTTGTGTGGTCTTTGGCAATTTCTTAATCTCTTTGTACTTCAGTTTACTCATTTGCAAACACAATAAGTATATTAATTGTATCCACTGGATAGAGTTGTTGTGAAGATGTGATTGAACTATGCAAAGTGTTCAGAATAATGCCTGATACATAGAAAATATGTAATGTTTATTGGCTGTTATTAGTTTTATAACAAAATAGGCCAATCTCCTAAGTGCATCACCTGGAAATAATAGTGTCTGTAAGTAAGTACTTTGATACTGTAGTGCCTGTGCTGTCAGATTATGATGGTACCATGTCAGCACTTCCTGAAAAAATAAGCTTCTTGAACTCCCTCATTCTGAAGGTCAGTCTGTATTTGTCTATGACAAAATACTTGGAGTGGGAAAGGTGACAACAGGACACTCTGGAAGGGTAGGAGGTAAAACAAGGGTATAAACTTCGGTTAGAGAATGTAGCCCATTTCTTTCTATCTCATAGGCTACACCTTGACCTAACAACAGACAGAAAGGGAACACAGTATTCTTTCCAAGCTAAGAAACAAACAAACAAAAAAGGAAACTAGGAGAAGTACAATTCCAAGGAGTGGAAGTAATATTATAGACAGCTGAGTTTGATAAAAAAATAAATAGGCAGTCAGAGAGGGATCAGGCCTTAGAGAGAGTTAGTACAGAAGATGAGACACATTGAAACTGTTCCTGGACATGAATTTGAGGCGAGCCGGACCCGAAGATGGAGACAAAATGGCCAGGCCTGAAAGAGATGAACGGCAGTTTAAGATCCTACTGTAATTAGCATCACCTGGCCCAGTAAGCTCGGTTAGTGCATCAGATGCGTAGGTGGGTGAAGAACACCTTGACCCATACTCTCATCCTTTTCCGGGAATCTTTTGTTCTTTCTACATTAGAAGTTACAGAAGAGATAAGCCAAAGTTAATGATGCTTGCCATATATCCTTGCTATTAGGATCAATATTAGCTAAACAACTCTATTTGTAATCCTGTAGGTTGGTAGTAGTTTGACCCATAGCTCCCCAACTCGTGATTTTTCTGTATCAAATTTCCTTGGACAAAAAGCCTCAAGGGCAACCAACTTTCAGGACTCCCATCTCCCAGGAGCTTTCTCTCAATAAATCTTTTCTGCTTTTAACTTCATTTGTCCTCAAATCCATTCTTTGGTATTGGGAGACATGAACCTGGCATATCTGACATCTAACAGTTTGGGAGTTACTTCCCTGTGACAGAAGGAGAGGAAGTGAATGGAGAAAGAAACCTGCAATGGCCAAATAATGAAGTGTTAGGAAAACTTTGAGGGGAAAGGGACATAAAATGAATTAAGATATGTCACACACATGTGCCTGCTCCTTACCATGGATACAATCATGTACTGTACTGTAAATATGTACTAATAAAAATTAAAATCAAATGAAGAAAACCAGGACATACAGGACATGGAATATTCTGCAGTTACAAAAGAAATTTCTTTATGAAAAATACACAGCAATGTGGAAGAAAGCTTGTTATATTATAATTTAAAAAATAGATAAACAGCCAGGAGTGGTGGCGCATGCCTGTAATCCCAGAACTCGGGAGGCTGAGGCAGGAGGATCTCTGGTGAGTTCAAGACCAGCCTGGGCTACATAGTGAGTTCCAGGTCAGTCTCAGCTACTTAGTGAGACCCTGTCTCCAAAAAACAAAAAAAGATAAAAACATTTTTGCTAAATACAATTGAATAACATCTGTAGAAAACTAATACATGGAGTTTTAGAGGGCGTAGGTAAAGTGCTATCATATTTGAAAGCTAAGCCTGACATCCTGTTGTTAGATACAACTCCTGTAGTCTCAATATTTGTGTCTTCTTAGAATTCATCTGTTGAACAGCCTAATCCCTAAAGTGATGGAATTAGGAAGTGGGGCCTTTGAGAAGTGATCCGGTCATGGAGGCAGAGCATAGAGGAAAAAAACAACCTCAGAGGGACTGCCTTGCCCCTTCTAACATGTGCAGTTACACTGAGAAGGTTTAGCAATCAAAGGTCCTGACCAGACATTGAATTTGCTTCCAGCAACTTGATCTTGGACTTCCCACTGTCTGGAATTGTGAGAAATAAGTTTCTGTTGATTATAAACTACACAGTCTAGAGTATGTATTTTGTTATAACAGCCTAGACAGACTAAGGTAAACACCTACGAGGATATATATTTACTTTTCATAAAAGTGAATAAAATATGAATAAATTTGCTTTAAACCATAAACTTAATTCGGCACGATTTCCTGTGGGGGAAAAAAGAAAAAGTTAAAAAACAGGTGAAGAGGAGATTAGCAGAGGTTAGGTTGTAATGGCCTTTGAATTCCAGGCCAAACTGTTGTTGAGATTGGAGTATGCTGTATGTGGGAAGCCACTTCCATGTTTATGAACAAACAGCTATTTGAGGACACAGTTTGGCAGGAAGAATAGGAATGACACGAGTGGGAGGAGCCTGGGGTGAGGAGTTGCCTGGTTACCCAGAGGCACGAGCCCTTCTACTCCTTACCCTTCCTTTCCCTAGCCAGATCCCCCCCACACCATCACTACCATTAAAATACAGTGATTATCTAAGGCAGTGGTACCCCAGCAGGCTGTCTGTTATCACTGAAAGCTCTAAAAGGTTCTCCATCACTGATGTAAATAAGCATTACAAGTTTTTATGTAGTTCTTGGGTCAAACGGGAAAAATAATAAGTTGGTCTTAATGAAAACTGTCCACTTTCTTCCAGAAGTCACTTAATCAGGGGGAGCACACATTTCCTAAAAGGGACATATGGTGTCTGTCACGATTATGCAATCTGTTATAATAGAAAGAATGCAGCCATGAGACAGTTTGTAAAGGATTAGGTATTGCTATTTTTTCATAAAGCTTTATTTACAAAAATAGACTGGGGGCTGAATTTGACTCAGAAGCCACATAACATAAAGTGTGATTTTGCTTAGAAAATAATTCTATGATTCTTCTGCATCTCCGAAGTTTCCCTGATCCTCCCTCCAAGACACTTTTATGTGCACACACCACCATCGCCACCCCATTCCTGAAAGACTGCAGAGGAATACTGGAGAAGAATGATACCTGGGATGATCCATGAGGAGCAGAGTAGTGTTAATTGCAAAGGGGCTGTGGAGTTAGACTTAGATGTGAATCTTAACCCTGGCAACTGTGGACCTCACACAATCTCTGAGCCTCTATTTCCCTCATGGCCAATTCGGAGACATTAGGCACACATTTACAGGGCTATTGTGAGGCTTCAATGTATGAGTGTCATCCTAATGGTTGGAATAACAAGCCTTTGTTAAATAGTAGTTATTAATCCACATCGGCTCTATAAATAGCACAGAGAGGACAGATCAATCCCAGATGAAGAAAATTCAGTTGCAAATTAGACTTCAGGCCAACACTGGCACTAGACAAGAAGCAGAGGGAACCTCTTATGCATGCACAAGTCTAGAAGAGAAAACAACATTAAGTTTGATGACACTGCTGCAAGACAGATTATTATCAAATACTTCCGATGAATCATTTATTAGACAGCCCCTCTGCAGCACATCCACTTTGCTATTGGGGTTTGGGGAACCTTGTCCACGTTTCCACTGAAGTAATGGGATCCTGCTCTGTGTGTGCAGACTCTTAACAGCTGGTGAGCGGGGAGAACCGCAAACAGGCTCTTCCGAGTCCATTCTTCCGGGCTCATGAGACCAGTCACCTTTTCCTCAGCTGAAAAATAAACACATCCAGAGAATGAATGCTTCTCTCCTAGGGGAACAAGACACAATGAGAAGCAATCAATAATAAGAAACAAGGAACGTAGGATAAGCTTTAGAGAAAACATTGTGAAACGTGAGAAGGCCAAATGCAGAGGGAGGGGGAAAGGAGAGGGAGACGGGGAGAAAAGGGAGACAGGAAGAGGGAAGTAGAAAGAGAATCTGAGAAGGACTGAGTTCAAATCCCACTTATCAACTGTGTGTTCATGGGCAAGATATTTAACTTCTGTGCCAGCATTTCCCCACGTATAAAACGAGGATAATCATGGTACAGCCCTTGGGGGTTGTTGTAAGGATTAAATTCATTACTAAATACAAATGCTTAGAACAGTGCCTGACATACAGTAGGAATGTCAGATTCACGATTGCTATCTGTATTATTCTTTGACTGAAAGTTTTTATTATAGCCAAACCGAGATAAACACATGAATCAAATTGAAAGCTATCTGAAAACTCTTGACTCTGTGGTACTCTCAAAGACCTAAACATGAAACTCTGAAATTTGTGGTCTTGCAATTGAGTTGGCAATGAGACAGGTCAAACCAGGACCTGTTGTTTTCACAGTTCATTTCAATTCATGAAGCAGTGACTGAGTAAATGAAAATAATAATAACCCTGTGGTTCTCTAAAAGGATACCTTTAAGAAATATATGTCAAAGTATTTAGGAGTAAAGGACCATGGAATATGTACATTAGTCTCAAGTGATTCAAAAAGAGGAAAAGAGGAGGAGCAGGGAGAAAGAGAACATGTAAATGGGAAAATGGGGTAAAATAAATGTTTTCCAACAGATATAATAGTATGCACTATGATATATGTAGCTTTTCTGTAAGTTTGAAATGATTTCTTGATAATCCTTAAGCCTATTAAAATGGGTTAACAATAAAAAGAAAAGCACAGGCACAGTTTGACTAGCAAGCAAGAATGAGGCTGCGGCAGGACAAGCAGAGGCAACCAGATAGTCCTGACCGTAAGATGCCAGGAGAGCCTGACTTGGAACAAGAGGATTTGAAAGAGTTCTGTGATTCATCTAATGGTGTCAGGATAAGATCTCTCAATACACCTGTCTCCGCAATAGGCTCTGTTTGTCCCCAGGCACCTAAAACAGGTTGTACGAGGCACCAAGAATAGCATTACTTGAAACCCTTGCCATTCATTTCATTTTAGAGATTTAGTCTTGGGATTTTAGTCTCACATTCCAATTGTTGATTCTGCTGATCCTCTTACCTCAAATTTCTTCCCATCTTCAATCCATTTTGCAAACTACAGGTACAAGAAAGCTCTAAACCACTGCTTTCACAACATTAATTCCTCACTCAACAAATGACAATGGCTTCCTAATTTTCCACAATATATCATCTAAATATTGCTGTCTTATTAGGTCTATGCTTTAAGATTTTACATATTTTGACTTGCAATTTCAATTTTCATGATTTTTCCCTACCCCTGAAAATATAAGGGGCTATAATTAGACTGACATTTGATACTAGTGGATGTTTAGTTACTGTCTTTAGCCAGGACACTAGGCTTATACAAAATTTGTGATTTGTCTGAAATTGAAATAAAAGTTTCTTTTAACTTAAATAATACAGAGAGTTCCCATCTATTGCACACCTACAGTCCCCAAAAGCTAAATCACTGTGGTACATTTGTCACAACTAAGGAGCCGACACTAGTAGATGGTATTAACTGAACTCTATCCTTTATTCAGACTCAATTTTCCTAATGTCTTTTTCTGTTCCAAGATCTCATCCAGGGAACTTTACTATATTGAGCTTTTTTTTCTTTTAAATTAAAAAACACTTAAACAGCCAAATGCTACACTTAAAAATAAAGTGTGCAATCTGTCTGAATAGGATCTTACATGACACTTGGATGCTATATCTTTCCTACCATGCTTGAACATACTAAACAACAGAATGTGACTCTTCCCAAGGAGTGATTAGAGCATTTCTTCCTGAAGTGTCAGGTCTCTGAGGATCCCAGGCACTTTTCTCAGAATTAAGTCCAAGTTTCCATCTAATTAGCTGATCCAAGAAAGTTTTGCTCCTCACGTAGTATAAAAAGAATTCTTTATATAGTAGCTCATATGGAGATTCCTGAAATCTTACATTTGACACAAACATACAGGGCCAATATGAGCTTTCCCTGCCATTGCAGGAAGCGCATCAGAAATGTCACTGCTGTTATAGCTGTGATAGTAAAGTGTCCTTTAAGGAAACTATGGCATCAGATGATCCTATGCAGCCAGTAACTTTTCTGTGCTTCAGTGATAAGCAGACAGTCTCTTCACCCTGCTTAGAGTCTCATAGAGCTAATTAACAGGCAAAGTTTTAATTGGCTTTTCTAGCCCCTGATTCTGGATCTACATTCCTTCTGACACCCTCATCTCCCTGCAAAGCTGAGAGAAAGAGCAAGCGCCTGATAACAACTAACCATGTGACTCTGTTTTTCTGCATCAGAAGTGGGCAATTTTTCATGCTGTATTTTAAGAAAATGAAAAGTAATATTACGAGAATTTCCTAGATGGCACCTGAATTTAAATATATGATCCTTGCTCATTCTGTAAAGGACTAAGAGTTGTAAAGATTTCATAGAATAGAAATACGTTATAAAGGACAGCAATTTTTCTAAATGAAACACTTGGCACACAATTTTAAACAAGCAATGTTGATGTTTCCACTGACCTGAAAACAATTTAAAATTAAAGAGATTTTTGAAAAAAGAAAAGTTCATTCATCATTCTGCTATTCTAGCACACTATTTCCAAGTTTATGACTTACTTATCATGTTTGACCATAGTATACATTCTTTTTGGCCTCCTCCTCCTCCTCCTCGCTCTTGCTCAATATATATATATATATTTTAGTGGCTATATATTTCACTAGGTGGATGCATAATATAATTTAAACATCTCCATGATGTGCTTTATGAGGGCCAAGATAATGTGTCTATTTTGATTATCACTATGCCCTCAGCTTTTAAAATTGCTGGTAAAAAGTAGGTACTTGGGACATACTTGTTGAATAAAAGGTGAATTTATTTTTTTATTTTTTATTTTTTATTTTTTTGGTTTTTTGAGACAGGGTCTCACTATGTAGTTGCAACTGACCTGGAACTCACTATGTAGCCCAGGCTGGTCTTGAACTCACAGCTGTCCTCCTGCCTCAGCCTCCTGAGTGCTGCGATTACAGGTGTGTGCCACTACGCCCAGCGTAAAAGGTGAATTTAAATGGCTTCAAACTCTTATTCTCTTAGTATTACATACTACTTTTTAGGTAGTTAATATTTTCTTACTCAACTACCTTTTTCTTATTCAACTACTCAAACTATAATTAATTTTTAAATAGGAATCAATATGAAACAATTTTCATTGATTATTATGTTGTTATGACTGATACGAGTACACAGAACTCCCTTGTATGTCTTCAGTGCCTTTATTCTACCCTCACATTTACTTCATGATAATTACATAGATAATTGTACAATGGAAGTTATTTCCCTTGGGATTTTAAAGTCATCATTCCAATTACCCTTCTCTCCCCTCCCTCCCTCTCTCCGTGTCCCTCTCTCTCTCTCTCTCTCTCTCTCTCTCTCTCTCTGAAAGACTTCTATTTGAGGGACTTCTATTTGTCTTCATGTTTTGAAAGTATTTCATGACAAGGTTTGGTATGGGTCTATTTTAACCTATTCCCAGGCAATTGATGACTGCTTTCAACCTAGACACTTGTATTTTTAACTTAGAAATTTTTTTCTTGAATTTCAACTCCTTCGTTCTCCTCTCCTCTGGAGCTCCCCTATCTCTCTCCCATCTCTGTTTTTTTCGCCTCTTTCTTTTCCTGCTCTTCCTCATTTCCCTCTTCCTCTTCTTCTTTTCCTTTCTCTCTTCTCTCTCACCTTCATCCCCCAGCGCGTATTGTTTTGATGTTGGTTTTCCTGAAATGGATCTCCATTGTATCTTTTCCATCTTGTTTTTTCCCTACTTTTTGAGAGATTTCCTGAAGTTCATCTACCAATTCTTTTCATATTTATTTCTATTTTTATTTTCTGTATATATAGTACTGGGGATTGAACCCAGGGCTTTTGCACTGAGCTTCATCCCCAGCCCTTTTTATTTTTCATTTTGAGACAGAGTCTCTCTAAGTTGCCTGCCTCGGCTTAAACCTGAGTTCCTCCTGCCTCAGCCTTCAGAATTCTGGGATTACAGGTATGTGCCACTATGCTTGGCTCCTCTATTTTTAATTTTTAAGACCTCTGTTTTTCTTTTTTGTTCTATGAATTTTCCTCTTTCAAATAATGAAGTATATTTATAGATAAACTCTTATCTTTAAAATTTTAGTTGCTTTTAAAACTGTTTTTAAAGTTGCTTTGTTACTCTTATTTTCCTCTTCTTATCCCTGTCCTTGACTTGACTCAACAATCTGGTAATTTTTATTTAGGAATTAAGTTCTAAAATGAAGTGGAAGGATTTTTATTTGTAGGTAAAATTGGATATGGAACTACTTCACTACTGGTTGACCTGACAGGGTCTTTTACTTGGAGACCTCTGGCTCCCTACCCCCTGCCATTATCATATTGAGATATTTTCCTTGGGCTATCAGAAGCTCCCAGAATGGTCTTCTATTCTGGTTTCTAGAGCTCTGTGAACCTAGAAAGGGGAGAAGACCTCTACTTTCAGACTTCTGCTTAGTCCCCGTGATTTAATATGGTGCCCTACTTGTGATGTCCACCAAGTCTTGTTCTACCCTTCTTAGTGACCACCCCTCTAATTTTCTGTCAGTGAGAAAGGGCAATTGCCTAGTTATAAGGAACAGAATAGGAGACGGTCTAGAAGATACTTTTTCATATATGCCTTTCAAAAGTTAGTCATAACTTAAATACAATAAAATGCATAAAATCATAAGCATACGTAGCTAATGAACTGTTGCATACTGGTGGATCCATGTAACACCAGAACACTCTCTGTGTCCCTTCCATGTCAAACCACTCACCAAAATAACCAGGATTCTGCTCTCTTGTACCACATAGCTTTTGTCTACTCTTTTTTTTTGGTATTTTCCTGGTACTGGGACTGAGTTCAGGGCCTCTGTACTAAGCTTTGCCCCCAGTTTCTACTCACCTCCCTTTCTCCTTCCCTCCCTTCCTCCCATGGAATCTCTCCTTCTCTCCCTTTCTGCTGGTCTTCCTTCCTTCCTTCCTTCCATTTTCAGACAAGATCTTGCTAAATCATTAATTCCTCCTGCCTCAGCTTCCAAGAGTCCTTGTATTACAGGCAAGCATCGCCATGCCTGGCTAAGTTTTACCTATTGTTGAACTTGATTTAAATGGAATCATTGTGTGTGTTGTGTCTTGCCTTTTGCTTAGCATTATGACATTCATGTTATTTCAAGTTAGCTATAGTTCATTCTTTTTTATCTCTGCGTACTACTCCATCATATGAATATATTACATTTATACATTTGATTGGGGGGGGATTGAACTCAGGTCCTTGCGCTTACGAAGCGGGTGCTGGAACCACTGAGCTAAATCCCTGGCCCCATCTGATTGTTTTTTGACACTGGGATTTGGTTCAGCAGTTTGGAGCTATTACAAATAATCCTTCCATGAATATTCTTGAACATGTCTTTCAGTGTATACATATGCGTGCACTTGTTGAAAACATACCCAGGATAGGTCTTGCTGGACGTATATTTTTCAGCTCTACTCAATACAAACAGCTTTCCACTGTACGTGCACTGATTTTTTTCTCCCGAGTAGAGTCTGAGAGTTCTGGTTGTTCTACAACCTACTCAAGTTTTAATGGTAGCCATTCTAGTGGGTGTGTAGAAGTATCTCACTGTGGTTTTCATTTGCATGTTTCTCAGGATTGAAGATATTATCACCTTATATGCTCATTGGACGTTTGACTGCCTTGTTTTGTGAAGTGTGTGTCCAAGTCTTATCCATTTGGGTTGTCTGTCTTTCTCTTATTGATTTGCAGACGTTCTTTATATATTTTGGGTAGGAGTCCTTTACCAATTATGTTCTTAGCAAGTATCATTTTCCAGATTGTATCACACCTTTTCTTTTTTTTAATGGTGGCTTTTGTTGAACTGAAGTAGTTTTTATAATGTCAAGTGGAAGCATCAATTATAAGCCACTTAAAAAAGAAAACTTAGCTTAAAAGTCTGAGCTACCTTTCTGAGCTTATAATATATTGTAATGGCATTTGTTGAGCAGAAAATGATCTTTGTTCCATGGTCTAGAGTTAGGCTTCTTGTGCCAGTTGTCATCCAGAGTGAACATTATCAGACACAAAACTATACCATGCTATTCTAGGATCCCTGGTACCAGTAAACAGGAAGAGAGAGATCAATCTTGGGTTGCTATGGCAGAGAGCATTACAACAAAACATTGGTTTCTAAAGACAGAAGGACATTTGCTAGGCCAAGGATCATTTTTTTTGTAACCCTTCTTTACAACCTGCTTAATAATCTAACATCATTCTAGACGTCTTATGCAATGCTGTAGATGCCTTCCCACACACCTTCAACAATCAAAACAGATGTAGCATTTTATTATACAAATATAACAAGGCTTTATTACTTTTATCAAGGAGAGGCCTCAAGAAATAGCAGGACTTCTAGTTAATTATTGACCAACAGAAGGATTATAAATCAACTATTCAAACACTAGACCTACCATTTCACTATTTTTGATCTCATCAAACCCCATAATTTCATGGAGTTTATTTAGTGGCTTTAGGAACTGCTGAAAATAGTTTGTGTTGGAAGTATGCTAGGATATAAAAATTCTCAAATCAAAGCTTCTTTGTTATGTATATTACAGAGAAAACTCAGTAAACATTTATCAGATAAATGTGAAGATGTAGAAATAGGTGTATGGAGTTATACCTGCCTTAAAATTACTAGGTTTGGAATTCTGTTAGCCAAGCTAATTGTCCATGTGTCTCTAAGAAGACTCTTAAAGATCATCAGAGTTATATCTTGTTTTCAGGTGGATGCCTTTCTTATGATACTCATGTCTCAGATGATGTCAATCTCCTGTCTGTGCAGCTGACAGTAGGACACATGGGTCAATGTACAACTATGCCTCAGGTACTTGTTACAGAATAAAATGCACTCTTTACAATGTAGTACAACAAAAGTTCAGTCAAGACATATAAAGCAGTGGAATAGAATTATGAGTCTAGAAATAAACCCATTCATTGATAGTCAATTGATTTTTACCTTGATAAGGTTGCCAAGACCATTTAATGAGGAAAATACAATCTTTTGGCAAAAGGTAATTAAAGACACCTAGATATTTACATCCAAAAGAAAGTTGGGTATGCACTTTGTTCCACACAGCATATATAAAACTAACTCAAATTGATCAAATAATTAATTGTGTGAGCTAAAGCAATAAAACACTCAGAAGAAAATTTAGGGCTACTTTTTTTTTTCTGTACTGAGAATAGAAGCCAGGGCCTTCACACTGAGCACATTCTCAGACTCTTTTCTTTACTTTTGAGATGGGGTCTTGCTAAATTGCTCCATCTGGGTTCAAATTTGTGATCTTCCTTTCTCAGCCTCCCAGAGCGCAGAGATTACAGGCATGTGCCACTATGCCTGGCAGGTCTAAATCTTTATAAGCTTGACTTGCACAGTGGTTTCTTCAATAAAACAATAATAGAATAAGCAACCAAGGAAAAGATAGATAATTTGACATCAAAATTAAAATTTTTTATAAATCAAAGGAAAATATAAGAAAGCAAAGAGATGACCCACAGAATGGGAGAAAATATTTTCAAATCATTTATCTGATAAGGAGCTAGTGTCTAAAATATATAAAGAACACTGATTCTCAACAAAAAAAGACAACCAACAAATTTTAAGAATAGGAAAAGGGGGCTGAGGGTATAGCTCAGTGGTAGAATGCCTAGCATACGAGAGGCCCTGGCTTCAATTGCCAGCAATACACACACACACACACACACACACACACACACACACACACACACACAGAGAGAGAGAGAGAGAAATAGAGAAATGTATTTGGACAGACATTTCTCTAAGGAACAAACAGCCAATAAACATATGAAAAGGTACTTATCATTAATGATAATTAGGACAATGCCAAAACAAAATCACAAAGAAAAACTGCTTTATAACCACCAGCATAGATATAATAAAAAAAGATTAGAAATACCACAAGTTGTTAAGGATGTAGAGATATTGGAATCCTCATACTTTGCTACTGGGAATGCAAAATGGTACAGCTGTGTAAACAAGTAAATATAAACATAGAGTTACCATAGAACCTAGAAATTCCACTCCTACATATTTACCTAACAGATATGAAAACATGTTCACACAAAATTTGTACATGAATGTTCACAGCACATTATTCCTAATAATTAGAATGAGCAAAAAAACCTAATTATCTATCAACTGATTAGTGGATGAACAAAATATCATATATCATACAATGGAACGTTAGTCTGCCATAGAAGGAGTGAAATGTTAGTATATGTTACTGCATCTGTCTATTTTCTGTTGCTAATAATGTAACTTCAGTCTGGGTAATATTTTAATGAAACTAAGTTATTTTGGCTCATGGTTCTGAAGTCTAAGGTTGAGGAGCCACATCTAGTGATGACTTTCTTTTTGCCAGAGTCCAGGGTGTGTGTTATTGTGTGTCTTCCCTGATATACTCCCTCCCCACTTTCTCCCTCCCTGTCTCTCTCTCTCCTTGTGTGTGTGTAAGGTCACCCATATTCAGCCGCAGAGATTCACCCTGATAACCCCCCCAAGGCCCCACCTCCCAACATCACTGCTGAATTAAGTTTCCTCCTCTTAATATCTCCCAATGGGAGCAAAATGTCAAAGCATGAGTCCTGGAGGACACACTAAAATCATACTTAAACATACAGTATTGTAACTACTTGTATCTAGATGTCTCCCCAAAGCCTCATGGTCTTATATGTGGGGTTTTTCAGAGGTGGCTGGATATAGGGTGTGTGAATGTGGATTAAGGGTGTAATATAGGAATAAGGGTGTGTGGTACTGGGTTAGTCCACCTATTGGTTTATATAATTCTAAAAAAGTTCAGTAAAACATGATTGAGCTCCACATAACAAGAATTGTAATTAGGGCACATAAACACTAAGAGACACAAAAGACTTCAATGAAACTGACATAGTATCAAAATTCTGCATGGGAAAAATACTTATTTAAAAATATTTCTAAATTAATATATATTAACTAAAATTGCAGAGACTTTTTTGATAGACAACAAACAATAACTAATTTGATATGTCAAAAAATATTAAGTGTTAGGTAGCAAAATAAAGGGTATCTACCCAGACAGGGAATTTAGTGGTGAGGTTACTCTTTTACATAAGTAGTTCAGGAAGGCTGCTGTGATAAGGTAATATTTGTACTGAGCCCCAAAGCAGGTGAGGGCATAAGACAGCAAAAGCAAGTACAAAGGCCATGCCTGGTATAAACAAAGAATAGCAAAGGCCCAGGAGGTTCTCTAACTACAGCAGGGTGAATTATGGGAGACCAGCAGGCAATGAACTGAGCAGTGTAGGCACCTGCGCAGGGGATGAATTATGGGAGACTGTTAATTTTGCTCAGAGTGAGATGGTGACCCCTGGAGAGTTCTGAGCAGTGAAGCGATGAAACCCGACTCGGATTTTAAAGGATCACTCCAACGCTTCTGCTGACAAGAATTCGTAGCAGGACTAGACTGGAACTGGAAGACAAATTAGAAAGCGACTTCACTTTTATAGACAAGGAATGAAGGCCAGCAGTTGTGAAGAAAGTGAGTTCTTGACTGGATTATGAATCTACGAGGAAAAACTGAGTCTAAGGTTTACTGATGGACTGAATGTGGGATTTGAGAGAAAAACCCACAGTCCCATGATTTCCAGTGTTGCCACTTAAAGAGTCTGCTTTGAGAATTTTAAGTTTGATATTCTTATTAAATGTCCAAGTGGAGATAACAGGCATGCAGTTAGGCTTGAAATGAATCCAAATTCCATCTGGAAGATAATGGACAAGAGTTGCTGAATAAAATTTCAAATGAAAATTAATGTACAGCTATTAAAGTAAAATCTAAAATTACAATAAGGAAAATGGGGACAAGAAAAGGTAGAGATCAATGAAATAAGCAGTATTCCTTGCAACAGTACTTTAAAGTCCTCTTGGAATTTGCAGATTTAAGTGCTGATGTTTTTACTATTTGTGATAAGCACTAAACTAAAGCTTGAATGATGATTAGTCAGTAGCTGTTGAGATAAGCATTTTTCCCCAGTGGAAAATCTTTATTGTTTTCCCACAACATACATAACTTGTCAAAAAATTAAAGCAGTATAGAAAATCCCTAATCCCTGACTCCCTTAAAGCACTGAGATAATCCCGTATTTATATCTTTGCAGAACCTCCTGCTAAGGTAAGAACTGTGTGTCCTGTGGACTTGGAAATGCATCACTTAGCTGTGAGTGAGCTAAGCTAATGTTCATTGTTGATGTGAATGCAATTTTGCTTTATTTCTTGAACACATGTACCCTGTTTCACTTGAAACAGGTGGTTTCTATATCATTCAAGAATATCAGGATTTATTACAGTTACGGAATAATTTTATTAACATAATAGTCATAATCATAGTAGGTAACATGCACTGTATTTTTTCCAAAGTGGTGCACCCCTTGCTAACTGCTCTCTGTGCATTATATAATGGGAGCTCCCTGCAGCCCCTTTATTACAGATGGGAAAATACTTCTTGGAGAGTTAAGTATCTACTGTATGTGATGAAACATCTTCACAAGTCAGCGTGGTATTAATGGGGGAAGGAATACATTATGTAATACCTCACTCCATATTATATAACAAAATTATGTTCAACTATTAATAAACATAAAAAGTAAAATAAAGCCATCAGAATAGGATAGAAATTATTTAAGAAAAGAAAAATTGAAAAATAGGAAAAACATAGATAAGTATTTTACTTATGTGACTGTTAAGGAAGGATTTCAGAACAAAGAAAATAAAGGAGAATATAATACAAATTATAATAATTTACACATAATAAAAATTTAAATCATTTATAGACAAACACTAGAAAAATTAAAAGACAACTTGCAAAGAAGGAAAAATATTTGCCACATATATGACCAAATAGTGCTAACATGCTATAATTGTTTTTTTTTTTTTTTAAGAGTAGGAAAAATTTATTGAGAGAAAGCTTCTAAGAGAAACAGACGGGGGACTGGAAAGTGGGTTGCCCCAACATGCTATAATCTTTTATCCAACAGTAAGAAAAGAGCAATAGCAAAATTGGCAAAGGACATGAATAGAAAATTTACAGAAGGGGAAATATAGAGGGCTGAAACATTAATGCAAAATATTCAATTTATTAATATAGAGTAGGAAGCTGGGTGTGGTGGTGCACGCCTGTAATCCCAGCACTCAGGAAGGCTGAGGCAGGAGGATTGCTGCGAGTTCAAGACCAGCCTGGGCTACATAGTGAGTTCCAGGTCAATCTCAACTACATAGTGAGACCCTGTCTCAATAACCAACATAAAGAAATAAATAAAAATAAAGAGTTGGAAATCAAAACGAGGAACTTTGCCTTTGATGTTATAAAAGGTGAATGAGAATGATGAGTATTTTCCAGGTATGGGAAATGGGGATAACAGTGCAAATGTTTACTGCTAGAATATTCCTGCAAGGCAGTTTGGCAATGGGTATCGCATTCATAAAGAACGTTTTCATCTTTTAACCTAGTACAATAGTACCTCAGTTCATGAATGCTTCTGTTTGCAAACAATTTGATTTGCAAACAAAAGCGTTTGGCAAAATTTGCTTCCATTCACAAACCCCACGTCCTGAGACAACCAGGACCATGGCTATCTTCCCCACACAAACACAAAGACAGCCATGTTTCCCCAAATCATAAAACAAAGCTAGTGAACTGAAGCACCACTGTAGCACCCTTTCCAGAAGTTTATGTTAGGGAATTAACAGCAAGGTGGCAAAGACAGCTGTAGAATAAAAAGACTGTAAATAATCTAAAAGTTTAGTAACATAAAGGAGCTGGGTGCGGTGGTGCATGCCTGTAGTCCCAGCACTTGTGAGGCAGAGGCAGGACAATTGCTGCTAGTTTGAGGCCAGCTGGGGCTACATAATGAGCTCAAGGCCAGCCTGAACTACACAGTAAGAACCTGTCTCAATAAATGAATAAATAAATATGCATATAAAGGAATTATAATTTTGCTATGAATAATCAGGTTATTGAAGAAAGTTTAATGATATGGAACATGCATATATATATATGTATAACTTTACATAACATTAAATGACAAGTGCAGGATATAAAAGTTTCTATGTACTTTTTAACTATGAAAATGGAGGTATACATGTCGACAAATATTACAGAAATAATATAACTGTCAGGGAATAAATATACAATAATCATAAAAAGCATTTTTGTTTTTCTAGTTAGAGGATGTGGCATAGATTTTTCTATAGAAATATTTGTCACAGAGCTAGGGTATAGGCAGTGCTTGCCTAGCATGTGTGAAAACCCAGTGAGATTCAATTACAGAACTGAAAAAAAAATTGTTACATATTTTAAATGAGCATATGTTACTTTGATAACCATGTTAAAATTATAACAAAAAATAAGGACCATCTAAAGTACATTTCTTTTTATCCAATAAGTCATTCAAGTTTTAGGAATCTATACTTAACAAAATGGGTAGAGACATAAATGAAGATTTCTATGCAAAGATGATCCTGTAGAACTATCAATAATCTCTTTATTTTCAGAGGAAATTATTAAATTGAATTATAGGAGAAGGAATGAATAAAATGAAATACAACCTAATGAAAAATTATGAATGTGTTAGTCCTGCTTTTAAGGAATTTTTAATTACATGAGGACAATTCCCATTTATGTTTGCTAAGGCACCACAGAAGATAGAAATTCTTTAATAAAAACTAAGATATATCATGTACAGGTACAAATCCCTTATGATGAATGTGATCATAGTGTATGCCTAAAATATATCAATAAACTTAATAAAAATTGTTGGAATGGAATTAATATGAGAAAAAGAAAAAGTGGAAACAAAGTCTTTGTAGGTAGGGAGGGGTGGAGGGGTTAAGGGGGGGCAGGGGAACGGGGAAAAAATAAGAACCAAGATGAATTATGTAAAGGTGCAAATTTCCAATGGTGAATGTCATTATATTGTATATCTTAAATGTAACAATAAAATTAATTTTAAAAAGTAATTGTTTAAAGGGAGGGCAGGGGTAAGGGGAAAAAATGAGAATCAAGACTTGTCATGTAGAGGTACAAGATCCCAACCATGAATGTAACTGTATTGTATCCCTAAAATGTACCAATAAACTCAATTAAAGCTGAAAAAAAAAGTAATTGTTTAATATACATTTTATCCTCTAACCTTTTATATTTAAAATAGTCTGATTTAAATAAATAGTAGATAGATACTAGATAGACACACATACACATATGTGAAGGCAATAACTCAGAAGATTAATATTATTTTGAGGGTATGAAAATATGTTTTTTCATACTTATATATTTTGGGATGTATTTTAACATTATTGTTGTAATTAGTGTTTTTAAATTATAATAAGAAAATGATTTATTTAATTTTTAATTTATCTACATAGTCATTTTACTTATTTATTTGCTTATTTACCATTTTACCTATTTAAGAAGCTACAGAAAGAGAGCGTGCATGAATTTGGCCTTGGTAGTAACTATGACTTTGGCAAATTACCAGCCTTCCCTAATTTGTGTTTTCTCCTCTGAATAAAATGAATTGTATTTGAAAGAAAAATTGTAAATGTATTAGTCTTGCTTTCAAACAGGTTTAAATAATATCTGTAAAGTAGGGAGAATAATGCCTATTTTGCAAGAGTACATGGAGTGGAGCTGGGGCCGAGGGTTTGGCTCATTGGTTCTGCCACCTGCCTTGCAAGAGCCCTAGTTCGATTTCTGGTACCAAAAAAAAAGACAAGACAAGAAAAAGAAAAAGAAAAAAGTACATGGAGTGATAAATATGAAGAATCAGCATGATGGCTCAGTCATAAAAAGTGCCAAAAATAGTAGCCCAAGTTACTTGATTATTGTTATTTTTAATTGTGAAAAAAGATATAGGAAGCAAAAAAATAATAGGGAACTGAAAATGTGTGGGCAGAGACCTTCCCATTCTCTCAGGCAGGGAATTATTTAAATATAAAGTTAAAACAACAGCAATAAAATATATTGCATTCTTGGGGCTTGAAAGGAATTTCAATGCCAACGTATACAAAAGAGCAAACAAAAAATATGCAGTGTTGGGAATAATGTAATGCACAGGGCAATGCCAGCAATTTGTCTAATGCTGCTTAGTAACTCTGACACTGCCACCTTGTGGAATTAGTGATACATTACATAACCCATGCAATTGGAAATTTTTATTTTGAAGCAATTTATATAGAAAGTTTAAATTATAAAAATTACTTTTTGAAGGAGAGAAAAGACACAAGTCAATACAATTAGAAATGAAAAAGGTGAAATCGCCTAGACATTGCCAAAATCCAGAAGATTATTACTACTTCAAAACGTGTACTCTAATAAATTGGAGCATTCAGAAGAAATGGTTAGATTCCTAGTATAGAATACCAAATCTATGGGCCAGGGAGTTAGCTCAAAGGTTCTGCCTCCTGCCTCCAAAGCACCAGTTCCCAAGTGTGATCCCTGGTACCAAAACAAAACAAAAAACAACAACAAAAAGAATGCCAAAACTAAATCAAGAAAATATAAAAACCCTGAACCATCCAAAAACAGGCAATAAAATTGAAGCAGTAATAGTAAGACTGATTTTTCCAACTAACTCAGAAAGAAATTCCAAGATGTGAATTTGAATAACAGCATTACTGGTTTAAGAGTCTAGCAGGGAAAAACTGAATTTGATGAATAAAAGTCTAGTATTCATGTTTTTAAAACAGTTTTATAGTCACACTTTAAACCACTATATAAGGTTCATGTATTTTCAGCATATAATTTTTAACTGCCATCATTCATCTGATTTAATCAGGAAATTAGAAATTCTGTGCCATGGTACAGATGTTCAGATTCAAGCCATTTTAAACTGTGACAAATGAACTTCATGCAAATTGGCAACAGTACTGGTACTTAAAAATATGTGTTGCTTCTTCTGTTTATATAACCTGTCTAGTACTGAATCCCTTGACCCAGAGGGACTTCCTAAGAAGACTGGTGTCATGATTTACCCTTAATATAGACAACCTGTGATGTGAGTTTTCTAAAGGGCTTTATATGAACTGATAATGTAATTTTTGTAAGCATCTTCAAAGGGGTAGCAAAATTATGTTTATTTACAAATTCTGATCAGGAAAATTGGTGCTATTCATTAGATTTTACCTGAATGGAGCAGTTCCTTCTAATCACAATTGTATAATAAGGATAAAATACTAACTTAATATGTATTCATTTAAAATTGTTATGTGTTTTTAAATTGCCAAGAAAAATAAAGTGTTTTGTATATTTGAAGCTTTTTGCAACAAAAAAACTGAAGCAGTAATAAGAAACCTACCAAGAAATGCCTAAGACCCAATGGATTCACTGCTGAATTCCTCAGTAATTTCAGGAAAGATCTAATGCCAATACTCTTCAGTTTTTTTAATTAAATAGAAAGAGGAGTACTCTCAGTGTCATTACTGGAAGCTAGCTTTACCTGGATTCCAAAACCAGACAAGAATCTAACCAAAAAAGAGAACTATAGGCCAATCTCTTTAATGAACAAAGATGCAAAAATCGTCAACAAGATCCTGGCAAAGAGAGTGCAACAAATCATCAAAAAGATCATATGTAGGGCTGGGGATGTAGCTCAGTGGCACTGCACTGTCTGGCAAGCGAAAAGTCCTGAGTTCAATCCCTGGTACTAAAAGAAAAAAAAAATCATTCATCATTACTAAGCAGGCTTCATTTCATCAGGAATGAAAGGGTGGTTCAATATATGCAAATTAATAAATGTGAAAAATAACATAGAAGCAAGGACAAAAATCACATGATCATCTCAGTAGACAACAAAAGCCTTTGACAAGATCCAACATCTATTCATGATAAGGATCCTGAAGAAAATAAGTATAGCAGTACCTTCTCTCAATCCGATAAAAGGTCATGACACTTACAACAAACCTACGGCCAACATCATCTTAAATGGGGGGAAAACTGAAAGCTTTCTTTCTAAAATCAGAAACAAGACAAGGATGACCACTATCACTATTCTTGCTGAACAAGAGACCTCAAAACATTAGCCAGATCAATCAGAGAATAGAAAGAAGTAAAATGGTTATGTATATGAAAGTAAGAAGAAAAATTATCATTATTTGTAATGACATGACCTTCTACATAAAAGAATCCTAGAATTAATAACCCAATTTAGTAGTGTAGCAGGATACTAAGTCAACATACAAAAATCAATAGCATTTCTATACACCAAAAACACATTCACAAGAAGAAATCGGGCAAACAGTACCATTCATAGTAACAACAAGAAAAATTAAATATTTTTGAATTAATCTAACCAAGGAAGTAAAAGACCTCCATAATACAAACTCTAGTACTCCGAAAAAGAAGTTTGAAGAGTACATCAGAAAAGGTAAATATATCCCCTGTTTCTGGATAGACAGAACCAATATAGTCAAAATACTTCCAAAACAGATATACAGATTTAATACAATCCTAATAAAAATACCAAAAGCACACTTCACAGAACTAGATAAAACAATCCTAAAATTCATATGAAGCCAGAAAAAGCCCAGAATGGCAAAAGCAGTCTTAAGCAATAAGAACAAAGCAGAAGATGCCCCAGTCCCAGGCTTCAGGTTTACAAAGCTACAGTGATAAAAGCAGCAAGGTACTCGCATAAAAACACAGTTGGATCAATGGAACCAAATAGAGGAGGTAGAAACAATCCCAGGCCATTCAGCCATCTGGTCTTTGACAAAGGGACCAAAACCACACACAGGAGGAAAGACAGCCTCTTTAATAAATGGCGTTAAGAAAACTGGTTATCCACATGCAGAAGATTGAGGCTACAAGCAGACCTGTCACCATGTAATAAATTCAAAGCGGATCAAATATAAAAATGTTAAAACAGAAACAACCTGTTGGAAGGTAAAATAAGTAAAACTTTTGAAGACATGTGTATAGGCAAAGACTTTCTGAATAGAACCCTAATTGCAAAAGAAACAACAAGAATCAATAAATTGGATTAGATTAAATTAAAAAGCTTCTTTGTATACAAGAAACACACCTAGTGCAAAAGGAAGTCCATAGACTGAAAGTGAAAGGATGGAAAACAATTCTCCATGCGTCAGGAGCCCAGAAAAAAGCAGGGGTAGCAATCTTATTCTCAGATAAAGTAAATTTCAAACCAAAACTCATTAAGAGAGACAAAGAAGGACACTACATCCTTGTAAAGGGAACAATTCAAGAGGAAGAGCTGACAATCATAAACATATATGCACCAAATACAAATGCCCCCAACTATATAAAACAAATATTAAGTAACATGAAAAACCAAATAAGCACTAATACAATTGTAGTGGGGGATTTAAATACCCCACTATCACAAATTGACAGATCTACTAGGCAGAAAATCAACAATGAAATAATAGAACTGAACCAAGCTTTGGAACACATGGACTTAATAGATGTTTATAGAGTATTCCACCCCCAAAAACCAGAATATACATTCTTTTCGGCTGCACATGGATCATTCTCCAAAATAGACCACATACTGGCTCACAAAACAGGTCTAAATAAATGCAAAAAAATTGAAGTCATCCCCTGTTTATTATCAGATCATAGTGCAATCAAACTAGACATCAATAGCACAAGAAACTATAGAAACTTCACAAGCACATGGAAACTGAACAACACTCTCCTAAACAATCAATGGATTACAGAGGAAATTAAAGAAGAAATTAGACAGTTTTTACAAATAAATGAGAATGCCAATACAACATACAGGAATCTTTGGGACACAATGAAAGCAGTTCTACGTGGAAAATTCATAACATTGAATGCCCACACTAGGAAAACAGAGCGGGCTCAAATAAACAACTTAACGATGAAACTTAGACTCCTAGAAAAACAAGAGCAAGAAAAACCCAAAGCTCGAACAAGAGAGGAAATTATAAAGATCCGAGCAGAAATCAATGCAATTGAAATTAAGAAAACGATACAAAAAATAAATGAAACAAAGAGCTGGTTTTTTGAAAGAATAAATAAAATTGACAAACCCTTAGCTAATCTTATCAAAAAAAGGAAAGAAAAGGCTCAGATCCATGCAATTAGGAATGAAAAAGGCGAAGTCACAACAGATCCGAAAGAAATCCAGAGGATCATGAACACCTACTTTGAGAACCTGTACTCTAATAAAATGGAAAACACAGAAGAAATGGACAGATTTCTAGATACTTATGAATTACCAAAGTTGAACGAAGAAGATAAAAACATTTTAAACACCCCAATCACAATCAGTGAAATTGAAAATGTAATTAAAAACTTACCAACAAAGAAAAGCCCAGGCCCTGATGGATTCACTGCTGAATTTTACAAGACATTTAGAGAAGAACTACTACCATTACTCTTCAAACTTTTCAATGAAATTGAAAGAGAAGCTATACTTCCAAATTCATTCCTGGAAGCAAGTATCACTCTGATTCCCAAACCAGAGAAAGATACAACCAAAAAGGAGAACTACAGACCAATCTCCTTAATGAATATAGATGCAAAAATCCTTAATAAGATACTAGCAAACAGAATACAGAGGATTATTAAGAAGATCATCCATCATGACCAAGTCGGATTTATTCCAGAGATGCAAGGGTGGTTCAACATACGAAAGTCAGTGAATGTAATACATTATATTAACAAAGTCAAGGACAAAAACCATATGATCCTCTCAATAGATGCAGAAAAAGCATTTGATAAAATTCAACACCCATTCATGATAAAAACCCTGCAAAAAATTGGAATAGATGGTCTATACCTCAATTTAATAAAGGCTATTTATGAAAAACCATCAGCCAACATCATATTGAATGGCCAAAAACTGAAAACCTTCATGTTAAAATCAGGAACAAGACAAGGATGCCCACTATCGCCACTTCTCTTCAATATAGTTCTGGAAACATTAGCCACAGCAATTAGACAAGAGAAAGAAATTAAAGCAATAAAGATAGGAAAGGAAGAAGTTAAACTATCATTATTTGCTGATGATATGATACTCTACATTGAAGATCCAAAAAACTCCACCAAAAAACTTCTAGACTTAATTGACAGATTCAGTAAAGTATCTGGATACAAGGTGAATACCCAAAAATCAATAGCCTTTCTATACACAAATAACAGACAGACAGAAAGAGAAATAAGGGAAAAAATTCCTTTTACAATAGCATCCAAAAAAATGAAGTATCTAGGAATCAATCTAACAAAAGAAACAAAAGATCTCTACACTGAAAACTACAGCACTCTGAAAAAAGAAATCGAAGAGGATATAAAAAAATGGAAAGATATCCCCTGCTCCTGGGTAGGAAGAATCAACATAGTGAAAATGGCCATACTACCGAAACTGCTATATACATTCAATGCAATGCCAATTGAAATTCCAACACTATATTTCACAGAACTAGAAAAAAGAATCCAAAAATTCATTTGGAACCACAAGAGACCTAGAATAGCAAAAGCCATTATAGGCAACAGTCACATGGCACCAGGTGTAACAATTCCCAATTTGAAACTATACTACAAAGCCACTGTGATAAAATCAGCATGGTACTGGCAAAGAAATAGGCCTGAGGATCAATGGAACAGACTGGAAGACACAAAAACAAATGCAGATGTACTCAGCTACCTCATCTTCGACAAAGGAGCTCACCATCCTCAGTGGAGGAAAGATAGCCTCTTTAATAAATGGTGTTGGAAAAACTGGATATCAACCTGTCACAGATTAAAATTAGACCCTTATCTTTCGCCATGCACTAAATTAAAATCCAAATGGATTAAAGATCTAAATATTAAAACAGAAACATTAAACTTGCTGGAAAGTAAGTTAGGCAGAACTCTGGAAGACATTGGTATAGGAAAAGACTTTATGAACAAATCCTCAGTAGCACGGGAACTAGCAGAAAGAATCAACAACTGGGATCTCATCTTACTAAAAAGCTTCTGTACTTCAAAAGAAACCATTAGCAGAACTAAGAGACAATCTACAATGTGGGAAAAAATTTTTACCAGCTGTACCTCAGACAAAGGACTATTATCAAGGATATATAAAGAACTCAAAACAATCAGTCCCCCCAAATATAAAGACCCGATCCAAAAATGGGCATCCGAAATGAACAGACATTTCTCATACAAAGAAGTGAAAGCAGCAAGAAAATATATGAAAAAATGTTCCACATCACTGGTCATTCGAGAGATGCAGATGAAAACAACACTGAGATTCCACCTCACCCCACAAAGAATGGCTGCTATCAAGAAATCACACAATAACAAATGTTGGCGGGGTTGTGGGGAGAAAGGAACCCTCCTCCATTGTTGGTGGGAGTGCAGACTAGTGCAACCACTATGGAAATCAATATGGAGATACCTCAAAGAGCTTGGACTGGAGGTTCCATTTGACCCAGCCATCCCTCTGTTGGGTATCTTTCCAAGAGAACTAAAAGAATCATATCACAGAGAAGTATGTGCACCCATGTTTATAGCGGCACAGTTTGTAATAGCTAAATCTTGGAAACAACCTATTTGCCCATCCGTTGGAAACTGGATAAAGAAGTTGTGGTTTTTCTATAAAATGGAATATTACTCAGCCATAAAGAGCGAGAGAATAGATTCATTCATAGGAAAATGGATACATATTGAAGATATACTCCTAAGTGAAATAAATAAGTCCCACATGTGTAAATACCAAATAGTTTCCCTGGTGTGAATATTCTGCAACAATGCATAAGATTCTAATAAGATTACTGACATTTAGAAATGGGAGGAAAGGAGCTAAAGGTGTAGGGAAGGTGTGATACGTAGGGGAAGAACAAAAAGGGAAAAGAAAAAAATGTGAGAGAATGAAAAGATGAAAATAAAGTGTTTGTAGATGGGGAGGGGAGGAGGGGGTGAAGGGAGGGCAGAGGTAAGGGGAAAAAAATGAGAATCAAGACTTGCCATGTAAAGGTACATGATCCCAACAATGAATGTAACTGTACTGTATCCCTAAATGTACCAATAAACTCAATAAAAAAAATATTAAAAAGCTTCTGCACACAAAGGAAACAAGCAACAGTGAAGAGACAATCTACAGGATGGGAAAATTTTTGTCATCTCTTCCTCAGCCAGAGAACCAATAACTAGAATAGACAAAGAACTCAAAAAATTATCCCACAAATATGAATGTAACTGTACTGTATCCCTAAATGTACCAATAAACTCAATAAAAAAAAAATTAAAAAGCTTCTGCACACAAAGGAAACAAGCAACAGTGAAGAGACAATCTACAGGATGGGAAAATTTTTGTCATCTCTTCCTCAGCCAGAGAACCAATAACTAGAATAGACAAAGAACTCAAAAAATTAGATCCCACAAATAAAAGACTCAATTAAAAAACGGGCAAGTGAAACAAATAGAAACTTCTCAGAATAAGAAGTACAAATAGCCAATAAACACATGAAAATGTTCAACGTCTCTGGACATTAAAGAAATGCAAATTAAAACAACACTGAGATTGCATCTTACTCCAGAAAGAATGGCTATCATCATGAAATCAAATAATAGCAAATGCTGGTTAGGCATTTGGGGAAAAAGGAATACTTCTACATTGATGGGAATGTAAACTAATACAACCATAATGGAAATCAGTATGAAGAGTCCTCAAAAAACAAAATCTAGATATTCTATTCAACCCAGGTTTTCCCCTTTGAGATATCTTCCTCAAAGAGTTAAAAGACATTATATTACAGTGATGCATACATATCCATGTTTATAGCAGCACAATTTATATTAAATAAAATTTGGAAGTGGCCTATATGTCCATCAACAGATAAATGGATAAAGACAATGTTAACACATAATTTACATTACATTAACACATAATTTACAAGACATTATTTACACAAAATGAAGTACTACTCTGCCATAAAGAAGGATAAATTTGACTCATCTGTAGTAAAGTGGTTGCACTTACTATGCTGAGTGAAATAAATCAAACACACAAGCTTAAAGGTAGTTTCTCCTACGTAAGAAACCCAAAATATAAATAAAATATAAAATAAAAGCTAATAGGAAATAAGGAGATAGACCTTTTTCAAATGGAAGAGGGACCAAGAGATGGAAGGAGTGGGATAAGAAGGGAAGGAAATGAAAAAATAATCAAGGTGTGTTATATACATATACCGACTCCCCACAAGGAATGTAGTCGTTATGCACAGCAAGTATGTATGAATAAAAATAAAAATTGAAAAAAAATTTAAATTAGCATAAAATAAGGTGAGATCATATGTAAATTACTCAAGCACATACTTATTTTTAAAACATAAACTTTAATTTAAAAAGCGAAGTTACAGGAAGTTTGGCATGAAGTTAATTTTACTGCATCAATGCAATAGCATTTTAATATTACTTTTATTTCATCCCATTTTATTTTCATTTTTAAGTTAATACTATATCATTAGGATTCTTTTATGCTATTTCAATCTTCACAATGACTTTCAATGGCCTCATGACATTATATTAAAAAGATATGCGATACACTGACTTAACATTCTCCAATGCTGGACATGTAGGCTGCTTCCAAGATAAAGACAGTTAACTACAAAAGCATCTGTTTAAATTGATAGTAGTCTACTTAGTTACAAAGTTAAAATGTGTTATTACAAGGGCAAGGTACAATTCATATTTTTTAAAATAAGAAAAATAAGAGAAACTACAATTACAATTTCCTAATCCAGATAAGTACTGTAACATCTTGAAAAATTTTACACACATATATATAGAAAATATGTAGTATATATGGACATTTAAAAAACAAAAATGGAAATATTATATTACTATAGAACCTGCTTTTTCATTTAAAATGTTATCATGTGCCACTTGGTGTTCAGCACCACTGACAATATTATTTTTATCAACCAAATGGTGTTCTATCATATAGTTTCATTCATGCACACATGTACTGATACACTATACAGAGTGAGCTCTGGTGTATGCATTGTTGAACACATTATTCTTACAATTTGATAGGGAAACAGGCATTAAACAAACAGGAAAAATATACAAGTATAATGTTTAATCAGCTTTGAGGAGAAAAGAGGGTGCTATGAGAAGAATAGTGGTATACAATTTGGTGGCAAGAGGAGTTCTGCCTGAGGGCAGAAAGTTGATTTGGGCTTAAAGGACAAAGAGTTTTATACATGAGAGAGTGCAGCATGTTTGAAAAACCTGAGGTAGGAAAGATTCTAGTAATTGCTAGAGACTGTGGCCCACCTTTGGTGAGGCTGAGACGATGAAGCTGGGCACACCCCAGTAAGGTGTACTGTGTTTTCAGTCAGTGGGAGTAACACAGGGTTGATAGCGTCCAAAGGCCCCTCTGCCCACTCTTCATTGGAGGATGGACCTGGCGTCAACTGTGTGGAATGCGAGGCTTTGGAGGGAAGTACACCAATAACCCCAATGGATGGTGGGGAATGGAGTAAAGTGCATGCAGTTGATGTGAAATAGATGTAATAGGATCATATCTTATGTAGGAGCAGGAAAGCGCCTTAATCTCAAGTCAGTGTAAATATCACATTAGAATGGCTGCTAACACTTGTGAGGCCAGGAGCTGGAGAATTAGTAGAAGACTCTGCTTCCACTCTTTTCCTACATTTGCTTCTCCCTGCATGCTCATGCTCACAAGTGGACACAGGAGCCCACAGATTCAAGCTCTCTCCACATCGCTCCCCACAGCCACACCCCTAGATATTCCTGGAGAAGGGAACCATGCAGGCCTTGTCTGAGGGTGGTCCTGGGTTTCTGTGGTGTGGTCTTGGACTTTGAGTAGTGATATCTGCTTAGTCTTCTGGGCCCCGTGGACTTCTTGCCTTGTCGGGAAGGAGGACAAGGAAGGTGGCAAGAGCGAGATCCCAGTGTTCAGGGTCTAAGAGGTGCTATTGACTGCATCTAAACAAAATGAACTTTAAAAAGCACCCATGAAGTATAGTAATATTCATATGTACAGTATTTGGTGGAGGCAACACCATTTACATGGCTACCAGAGCAATGTGTTTCCTTCCGTATCCAGGGTGAATTACAGTATTTTATAATTAGCAAAAATTTTTTCACATATTCTTCATTTCTAAACAGGATGTCTATGTAAAAGATGTGAATATCTTTGAACTTTTAAAATATAATTGCCAAATGACTTTGTAAAATTAATTAATTTTATTGGTACATTTAAGGTACACGATATAATGACATTCATCATTGGAAATTTGCACCTTGACATAATCCATCTTGGTTCTTATTTTTTTCCCATTCCCCTGCCCTCCCTTCAACCCCTCCACCCTTCCCTATCTGCAAAGACTTTGTTTCCATTTTTCTCTTTCTCGTGTTAATTCCATTCCCATCTTTCTTTTAAAAGGGCTGCTTCCTCAGGTTGTTAACACTGGGGTAGATTTGAATACTCCCGTTTTTTAAGTCTCTCTCCTTTGTTCTTTCCCTCTCTCTCATGTTTCTTTTGCCCATTCAATAACTAAACCTTGGTTAAGTACCTAATATGTCTCAAATAAAGCCATACATAAAGCTTCCTTTGCTCCTTGTAGGGGGTTGGAGATGACTGGGAAAAAGAAGGGCTATGTCAGACTCTGGAGTTTTAAATGTAGATAATTTATTCTACTAAGAAATTTACTTGGCTCTTTACATCAGACAAGATGAGTTAAAATCCTTTCTTCATTTAGGCTGGTCATACCACTCAGAATTTGAAAGCAGAAATGTTTAACTTTGTTCATACCACAAATAAGACATTGAGATGAGGCTTTGCCACCAGAGAATTACACTTTAGAGGTACATTTCACAGGACATTTTTAGAATATCAGGCAAATCTTGTTCTCTTACCAATGGCCATATTGACTCCCACCCTA
Source organism: Fukomys damarensis (assembly GCF_012274545.1). Classification (NCBI taxonomy): domain Eukaryota; kingdom Metazoa; phylum Chordata; class Mammalia; order Rodentia; family Bathyergidae; genus Fukomys; species Fukomys damarensis. Next base: position 22,855,879 of record NW_022900948.1, on the reverse strand, counting down.
TTCAGGGGTCTGTCTGTCTGTTGGTTTCACAACACCTGATAGAGAAGGATGAAGCAGGACCCCAAATCAGGGCACTAGTTCTCTAGCCTGTATAGAAAGGTCAGCTTCTATCCTCTTGGTTTGAGAGTAAATTTTATACCTCTTGGCTTGAGCACCTAAATTGCTAGCTGTAACTCTGACACAGGAGTAATAGGAGCTGTGGGGTTTATTGTTATTCAGATAGGAGAGACCAAACTAACAACTGTATCTCTTCTCCTCACTCTGGCACTCAGTAAAAAAACTTCAGCACATGTACTTATCACCGTGTTTACTGCTACCAGTGACTTAGCCCCTTTGCAAGTCTGGAAAACAGTGAGCATGTACCTATGTGCCGAAAGAATTTAAAGGGAGATTCCTGGAGTAATGTGAACCCAATGCCACACTCAATTATGGATGTTGTTGCTGTCTTCTCTAAACATGAATATTATGCAAACTCCTGTAATCCAGAACTCTGTTAATAACTGTGGCTCTAAAACTTACTTAAGGAACTTCTTAAGTCTCTGGGTCACTGTCTTCTCATCTTTAAAATGGGAATAATTCTGTCCCAAGTCTTACAAGGATTTTAAGAGAGAATGCACATAAAGCCCTTATCACAGTAGCCTTTCTCCAGTAAGTATTCAGTAAGCCATAGCTGTTCCTGAAACAGTGTATGCCATTTTAATATATCTGATTCATGAAATGTTCATCATTATCTGAAAATCTAAAATACTCCAAAATCTGAGCACCAACATGATGTCAGAAGTGGAAAGTTGTACAACTGACCTCATGTGATGGATCATAATCAAAACTCAGGCACACTGAAAATATTGTATAAAATTACTTTTGGGCTGTATGTATAAGGTATATATGAAACATGATTGAATTTGAAGTTTAGAATTGGGTCCCATCTCCAAGATGTCTCATTGGAACTCTGGATGTTTATTGTTTTATTCACCAAATTATTCTATTTATGTATGTCTTTCCAAATGGACTTTTGCAGTGCTTTACTCAGTTGGATATTGAAGAAACACAACAGCAGATCTGTCTAGACCATACTTTTTAAATACGCACAGCAGCAATTCACAATTAGCTCAAGTTTCTGACATGTTATAGATTTTCTTAGTTTGGAGAAAATAAAGATGCATAAAAAAATGAGTGTGTGATCGCAGTTAAAGGAGAGTCTTTGTAACTGTCCCTCACACCCCATCATGCACATTTGTCTCTGGGGAAAATTTTAAAAATGTTGTAACTTTGACACGTCCAATAGGAAGCCAACCTTTTATAAATAATAGCTACAGATGACCTTGACTTTATTTAATCCAGTGTTTCAACCTCCTCCCTCTTCGTATTAAAGTAATAAATCTTAAAATAGAACATGTAAAGGCTGGGGATTTAGCTCAGTGGTGCCACCGCCTGCCTCATAAGAGAAAGGTCCTGAGTTCAATCCCCAGTACAAAAAAAAAAAAAGGACATATAGTTCCTCTCCTTTGTTCCTGCCAAAATCTCAAGTGCTGCAAGAAAACGGTGCATTCTTTCCAGATCAGTGGATCCTGGAAGGGCAGGGCTCTGAATGTGTTTGTTCTGATAATAGCACGCAGAGACTTCTGGCCACATGTTTGAAGGGCTGAGGAACTGCACAGGTACCAGACATTCAGAAGACAGCAAGTAGCACAGCATGGAAGGCACAAAGCACCATATTCTACTCTCTAACTATCAGAGCAGCAGCATGGAGACACACAACTTTCTACGAGAACTTCTGAACTGAGTAGAATGCAAGGATTGCAAAATTAATTTCTAAAACTATCATTTACCTGCATTACATGTACCAGTGGCTGTACCTCTAATTTGGGAGTTCCAGAGCAAACAAGAAGTTTCCCAGAGTGTAGGATGATCAAATCTTTTACATCCCAGATTGGACCATGTTGACTATCCAAAGGCTTTTTCTCCTGACTTGTGCATTTCCTGAAAGATACTCTTTGTAAAACTACACAATCCCCTGCCCTACCCTGTGAAGCTTATTAAATGCTAAAATAATAATTACTTTAAACATACTTTAAGATCCTTCAAGTACAAATAAAGCAGGGTAGTATTTCAAGGCCATCATTATCTCCCCATATCAGGCACTGGCTTTGTCTTGTAGCCACCATGTGGCAGGTACGTCTATTACTGCTATTCAGAAGTACTAATGCTTTGCCAACTAGAATGTTTCCTGCCACACATCTCTGTGCTAATACCAGGACCCTTCATCCTGTAAATCTTTTTCTTTTGTGTCTTTTTAGTCTTTTTCTGCTTGTCACGTTCAGTACCAAAATTTGTTCAGTCATAATTTGCCAACATGTTGACACTGCTAGGATATTAAGAGTAGATAAATACAAAAGAGCATAATATGTGCAACAGGGACTGCCCCCCCCACGTTATCCCTCCAAATCAAAGATTAACTTTGGACCAGACCTTTGAGAGTAATGTCCTTTAGGCTGTTAACTTAGCTAATGAACAAGAAACCACAGTCTGTTAGGCAATATCTGCCCAAAAGAAAGTCACCCTTTGGCAGGAATGTCCGAGAGGCCCTCTCCTGATTTGGGGTTGGGCCAGTCAGGCACAAGCTGCTCATCTGCGCCGACCAGGTATCCCAGCCCATAGGCCAGGAAATTCTGGCTTTGTGGATCACAACAATGCTGTGGCCCATGTCTGGTGAGCAAATATTGACAGAATTGGATCCTCTTGGTTGGGGTGGGGGTGTTGGTTAATGATTATAGATTCCATACCTGATAGAGCTCCAAATCTTTACTGAGAGATTGGGACAGAAAATCTGTGAGCTAAGAAAAATGCTCTTATTTAATTAACCCGTTCTAGAGGTAAACCCCACAGGACAGTACAGGACAGCATGAACTAATGGCCGCTTTTCACTGTTGGAGTCTGAAGGCCATGTGTTTCCTAGTCTTTTGACAACTTACTGATATCCAGGAAAGGAGAGAAAAAAGAAAGGAAAAGAGCTAACACTTATTAAGGACTTGCAAAGTATTGAGGACTGGTCTCAAGATATCATATACATTTTTTAAACTAAATTATCAAGAGAGGATTTCAGGGCTGGGGATTTAGCTCAGTGGTTCTGCCACCTGCCTCGCAAGTGCAATGTCCCGAGTTCAATCCCTGGTACCAAAAAGAGAGGGGAGGGTTTAATAAGTAAGTTCCTTTTATCAGATAAAGAACAAGAGAAGTGCATTGTCAACATGATGGGGTAGGTAAAACCCAAAGTCAGGTCCACTAAATTCCAAATCCCAAATGTGTCCACCAGACCATGATAAGTGAAGGGATATACACTGTATGGCTGAAGATAAGCCAAGAGGGAGGAGAGACAAAACGGACCATTTCTCTACCCTCCATGAGGGTGGGTCTGGACTGTGAGGTGGGCTGCTTACTCTCCTATAAAAAGCAACACGGAAATACATCCATTATAACTCATTTTAAACAGGGGCAAAATGATGCAGAAAACCATGACTTGACTTATTTTACGCCTTAGGTTCTGATATGAACCCGTCTTTAGCCTTTTGCCCCAATAAGGACACCACGGAACTTTGCTGAGGTCTGTGTGGTGGGGGATGTTGAGAGCAGAAGCTCTGAAATGAAAGGCCCGGTGATTCAGCTCTTCTTTATTTCCCTAAAGCAACCACAAGGAATGAATTTTAGAGTTGAAAAGTTCATTAAATTCTTTCATTGGAAATCCAAAAATTGATAATGCTTCAAGTGAACATAAAATAGGAATATTTGTTCTTAACAAATGTAAATGAAAGGCAATGTATTGATTCTATCCAAATGCTAGTAAAAAAAGAGTATAGAAATCTAAAAGCTAGCATCCCCCAGATAACTGGGACTTTGCTTATATTAGTTGTTACTGTTCAAATTCAAATATTAAAATACTTCTCCCCTCAGTATTGTAGACCTGGTAAGAGAAAACGCTTAGTTTTAGGGGACGAGTTTGCTAATTATTTCTCTCAACCAGCAGATGTCGCTGGAGACAAGTACATTTGCTACCGCAGTCCTCTTGGGGATGAATCAAAATCCCGTCCCCGCTGGACGTCCAGCCTCCTGCAAGGTGGGCTTCCTTGGTGGAAGCTGATTCTGGAATGGCAAGAATGCACGCCCAGAGTTCTCAAAGTTTATTTTACAGGGGAAACTTCTGAGCTGGGATGTGTAGATCCCTGAGCCCCAGCTGCAGAGATTCTAATTTAGTAGGTCTGGAGAGCAGCCCAAGTAATTTCCATGTTAAGCCCTGCCCTTCACCCTCCCATCCTTCCCTATTGTGATACACTTTCAGAAACAGTGATTTGATCTGGGAGCTCACTGTACTTTATCATCTCACAGGCTCAACTCAGAGACAATCAGATCGCAAAGGGATTTGTTCATTCATTCAGCAAACATCTGTTGAGCCTTTACAGCTTGCTGTGCACCATCGGGTACTTTCACAAGTACATGCAGCTCATCCTGTTATCCCAGGTTTGACGAAGATCGATAATAGCTCAATCATAGAATCCAATAAAGACTCAACCCTTCTTATTTATATCTATCCCAAACTAACCTCGTTTCCACTGCGAAAGGAAAAAATAATTCCCCCTTTCCCATAGAAAGTATTCATATATTTACAGAAATAAATTGATTCTTAGTAGTTAGTTTATCGATACAAATATACCAATAATACATCTGGGAATGAATCTTACTTCCATGGCTTTAAACACAAAAATAATAAATCCCCCAAACGCTGCTATATTTTACTGCCATATTTTAATAAAAATCTTAGTAGTAAAAGTGTGAGATTAAATTATTTTGCTACAAAATGCAGATAAAAATTCCATGATAAATTTAAAATTGCCATGATATTGCCACCTGGGGTGAATGTAGGGTAGAGAGTTGAGCTTGAATATATTTTTTAAACTGATGAAATCATGCATCACAATGCAGACTACAGGTTAAAAAAAAAAACACCCAAAAACCCACATGTACCCAGTAAATAACTCTTAGTATATCCAGAATGCACTCTTTTGTGTTTTTTAACTTTCTGATCATTAGAACTATTTTTCTCTAGAATGAACTTTAAAGGTCACTGAATCCCATCTTTGATTCTGTGCTCAATACTGCTTTGGAACAATTCAGCTCCAATAATGCCAGCCAGGAGGACTGCATGCAATCCTCTGTAGTCAGGGAAGTGGTAATTTCTTCCCCCAGAACTAAGTCTGCCTTAGAACTTCCAGGTTTGAGGAAGTTTTCCTCACATCTGTGAGAAAAATCAGTGGCTCTGTCAGAAAGCCTTTAGCCACCTAGGACTTAGCATAGTGTCTGGGTTAGGACAGCATGTCAGTTGCATTTCACAGTGGCTAAAACATGGAAAGAATCAATTCTCCTAGTGTAACACCAAGCTTGAAAGGAAGCAAGCCCCAGTCTGGAGAAGCTATGCAAAGAGATTTTCCAGCAACCATGCTTCTTGGGCTTTTGGTTTTGCCATCTTTAAAGTCAGTTGGGAGATTACTAAAGTTCCTCCAGTACTTTATCTGCGTTATGGATAGGCCAAAGATGGGGAAACAAGAGGATGGGTGGTACGTGTATCAGGAAGGCAAAACATTCTCAGAGATCCCATGTATACTTACTTACATCTCACTGGCCAGAACTGTCGCATGGTCACCTAAGGTCTTAATGAACTCTGGTAAGGTAAGCATTTCAACTGGGTAGTTTGCTAATGAGAACAACATCTGGGTTTTATTCATGAGCAAGAAGGACAGAACTGATATTAGGTAAGGTAATTAGCCATCACTGCCATAGCCTTACAGGAATAGATGATTACTATATGTTAAGTGACTAATGGAGTAGAAATCTGTCTTTAAAACTATTAGAGCCACTGGTAAATCAGGTAATTATTACTGTTAAAGAATGAGAGGATATTGGGAGATTGCTTGCACTCTTAGCCACTTCTTCCATTTCCTTGTCTACATCACTGATAAAAATATTAAACTGTTCAAGACTAAGGCCAACAATAACAGTTAATATTTATTATGCATTTTTTATTATGCTGGGCACTGCCCTTGACACTTAATACGTAAGAATGTAGTTTACTTTCATAAAACACTCTAAAGTAACACACTAGTATTAGCCTAATGCATAGGTGGGAAAATAGAGGCTGAGATCCTAGAGCCCAAGGTCATAAAGTACATAGGAGATACAGCTATACTTGGAGTCCAAGCCTCTAACTAGTACAATGCATTGCCTTTGGGTAGTGTGAGGAAGATATAAACTTGTTTTATCCTGGCAACTTTTATGTTGGGATATTTTATTACTCACATCTGGAACCCACCTTCACTACTGGAGCCCTTCCTTGGGTTGAAATTAAATAGCAAGCCATTTTTTTCTTCAATTAATGACTATGCCACCCATTTTTCTTCTCAGATCTATCAGCTAATCCTTTACAACCAAAATGAAACAGGGTCAGATTCTAGAAGCAGATTCGTGCTGAAGAATGGGAAGTGTGTCCTTCCTAAGGGGAGCAAATGTGACAGCCTGGCAAATAGGCCACGCTGTAGCATGGACAGATTTAAAGGCTTTGTAGCAAGAAAGACCTCGGGTTGAATTTCGGATTTGCCATTTGCCCCTGGACAAACCCTTTAACTTCTCTGATAAAACCTACTTTGCACATTGGTTGTGAGGATTAAAACACATGTGCACGTATACACACAGCAGATATCCACAAATCACAAGTGCAGAATCTGGCGTCTGCCAGACATTTGTTGCTTTATTACTTTGATGATGACCAGTGAAATTTCAGTCCACTGTTGAGTCCCAGACATCCATGAAAGACAAAGAAGTAGGGAAGCTTATGAGTAGAACAGATGGTGAGGGAAATAAATTGTGTTACATCCTTTTAAAAGTACTCTCTGACTTTTGGAAATTTATCTGAAGGCGTAAGTTCAACAGAAACAAAAACATTCATGCTAGATCTTCAGGGCTATCTCAATAGCGAAATCCTAAAACCCATCTCAGTGCACACTTTTAAGGTTTATATGTAATGTCTTCCTAAAGCTTCAAGCCATCAAAGGCAGGACCTTTGGAAGGTGTGTTAGTTCTTTTCTCATTGCTGAGACAAAATACTCAACATCCAAAGTTAGAGGGGGAAGGGGTTTATTTAGCTTACAGTTCATAGAAGCTTCCGTCCATAATCAGCAGGCTCCAAGGCTGAGTGCCACATGCCAGAGGAGTGTTGCACAGGAGAAACAGTTCATAGCAGCCACATGGTAGAAAAAGCAATAAGGGACCTTAACAGTGTCTTTCCGCTCCTTTTATCTTATTCAGACTATTTCGGGTGGGTAGCACTCACACCCTTAATCCTACTACCCTTGGGCCTAGCCCCAGCATGAATCACTGTAGCCACCTCTGAAAAAGCACGAGACTTTGGGGGGACATCTGCACACAAGCCATTAACAGAAAGTGCTTGGATTATAGCTGACTTGCTGTTAGGATGTGGGCCAGGTCATGTGGGTGTGACCCAGAAGGTTGTACGTCCCTTCCTTTCTTGGCTCCTCCCTTGACTGCTTCCTGTCTGCCATAAAGTGAGCAGCGATTTCTCTGCCAGAGCCCTGTGCTATTCCATCTTGTCTTGGAGTTAGCTGACTATGGGCTGGAACATGAGCCAAAATAAACCTCTTCTCCTTTTAAGGCGTTGGCTATTTTGTCCCTTCAATGACGAAAGTGACTAAGACACACATAGACCTGAGGAAAGAAGGAGGACTTAGTGCACAGGGCTCAGCAGCTCAATGGGACTATGGATACTGAGGCCTTGCAGCAGTGTGCAGAAATATTTAGGATTTCGTATCAGTGAGAAAAGGAAGGTGTAAACAACATGTTTGCAACTATATAGGCAAGTTTATTCCTATACAGGACTAGAAAAAAGAAGTTACAATTTAAATGTGTCCCCCCAAAAAATATATGTTGGAGATATAATCCTCAATGCAACATGACAAGAGATAGGAAAGAGGTAATTTGGCCATGCATGGATTAATACTGTCATTGTCAGAATTTGTTTTCACGGGAATAGGTTTTTTTCTCTTGACCTCTCACACTATCCTGCCTTTCCACCTTCTGCAGTGGGATCATAAGGCACAAAGGTCTTTGCCAAATGTAGATCCTTTGATCTGGGTTTCTCAGCCTCTAGAACTGTAAGAAATAAACCTCTCTTCTTTATAAATTGGGAACTCTGTTATACCTGAACAAAACTGACTAAGACAGAAGGTATAACAAATAAAAACAAGTCTGGTACACGGTTGTGGGAAAAGGTGTATTTTTTCAATGTTTTCATATATTGTTTGTTCAGTAAGCCAAACAAGGGGGACCAGAAGTATAGTTTAGCAGTAAAGCATTTGCCTAGCATGTGCACAGCTCTGAATCTGATTCCCAGCACCACAAAACAAAAAAGTTGTACTAATGTATTTCAATGTTTCTTTAGGAAGAAAGTCCATTTTTGGTCTTTTCAGTAATAGCCCACGCGTGGTTTTTAAATGTCAGTTTTTCTTAAAAGGAAACAGGACTCTTTGAAGACTGGGCTGATTGCTGAGCTGAGACACGAGAGGCACAAGACTAGCTTGGAATATCCAGTAAAGTCAGTAAATAAGTAAGTACCCAAAAAATGTTGGGACAGGTCAAAATCTGCCATGAACCGGTATCAAAGAGGTTTAGTAGCCAAATTGGTGACAACCTGGATGTGAAAATAAATGACAGTAAAAGAGAAAAGTAAGAATCTGGGATTTGATATTTATTTACTTGGAGACCAAATATATACTTATTCATAAAGTGAAGGTAGAAATGGAGTGGAAAAGCTACTCTCCCACTTATTTATTCATCAATAAATAGGTATACACAACTAAATATATTATAAGTATATGTTTGTTCATCAAATATCAAATCCCAGATTACAACTCAGTGGCATTTAGTATATTTATATAGTTACTAGTATATATATGGAATATTTTAATCACCCCCAAGTAAACCCTAAATCTACTAAGTAGTAACTCTCCATTATTCCCTTCATCTAAGGGCCTCAAAACTACCAATATGCTTTCTCTCTATATAGATTTTGCCTATTTTGCATATTTCACATGCTGTACATGGAGTCATGCAATATGTAGCCTTTTGTGTCTGGCTGTTTTCCGTTTGCACAATATTTCCAATGTTCATCCACATGGTAGCCGTATCAGTAACTAATTCCTTTATAAGACCGAATATTTTGTTGTACCGATATAGTACCTTTCGTTTATCATTCATTAGCTGGTGTACATTACGTTGTTTTCACTTTTTGGCTGTTATAAATGGTATTGATACAAAAATGTATAACTTTTTGTTTGAACAACTGTTTTCAATTATTTTGTATATATGTATAGAGTCACATGGTAATTTTATATTTAACTTACTGATAAACTGCCAAACTTTTCCACAATGGCTGTGCCACTTTACATTTCCACCAGCAATGTATAAAAGTTCTAATTTCTCCGCTTTCTTGTTAACATCTATTATCACCTATCTGAGTATAGCCATTGCAGTGGTGCGGAGCTGTATCTCCTTGTTTTGATTTGCATTTCCCTAATGTTTAACAATGTTTAGCATCTGTTTATGTCTCTTTGGCCAAATTTTTCCTTCTGGATAAATGTCTGTTCAACTCCTCTACTCATTTGGGGCGGTTTATTTCTTGTTCCTAAGTAATAAAAGTTCTTTATATATTCTGGGCACCAGGTCCTTATCAGATAAATGATGAACTGGTTTTTCCCATTCTCTGAGTTTCCAATCTTCTCATTTTTTGAAGATTGTTTTAACTATTTGGAGCCCCTTGGAGTTTCATATTAATTCTCAAATCACTTATTTTCATTTCTGAAAAAGGTGGGGATTTTGAAAAGAATTGTATCGACCAACTGATGATTTATGTAGTATTGCCATCTTAATAATGTTAACTTTTCCAATCCCTGAACATCGTTTTCCCATTTTCTTATATTATCTTTCAATGGTGTTCTGTAGCTTTCACTGTTTTGCACCAACTTAGTTAAATTTATTTCTTAGCATTTTATTCCTTGTGAAGATATTATAAATGAAATTTTCAATTTTTATTACTAGTCATAGAAATAAAACTGACATGCATTTTCACCTTGTATCCCACAATAATGTTTAATGCATTTATTAAAGTTGACAGGTTTTTGTGTTATGTTTGAATTTTTAATGACTCTCTAAAACATTGCCATCTGAGGTTTTTAATTCTGAGTTTTGGCACCTTTATTTTTCTTTTTTGTCTAATTGTCCTGGTGAAAGCCTTCAGTACAGTGCTTAGTAGAAATAGAAACTGTGTCTTATTCCTTAGATAAGGAGAATTTTTAGTCTTTGATCATTGACTAGGATGCAGAGTTTTTTCTTAAATGCACTTAATTGTGTTAAGTTTCCTTCCATTTAGTTTGTTGAATGTCATACTTATGAAAGAGCTTTGGATTTTGTCAAATGATCTTTCTGAGTCAAATGAGATCATCATGCACTTCATTCTATAAGTGTTTACATTAACTGATTTTTATATAAACTACTCTTGTGTTCCTTTTTTTAAAAAATCACTCCTGGATATAGTGTATGATCCTTTTAATATGTTATTGGATAAGGAGTGGTTTACTGGGGACATCTGCATCTATATTCACAAGGGACAGTGATCTATACTTTCTTTTGTGATGTCTTTATTTGACTTTGTATCAGTGTAATGTTGGCCTCATGAAATGACGGGAGAAGTATTCCTTCCATTTCTATTGTTTTGGGAAGAGTTTTGAATGATATTGGCATTAATTCTACCTTAACCATTTGGTAGAATTCATCACTCAGTTCATCTGGTTCTGGGTTTTTCTTACTGGAAATTTTCTGATTACTAATTTGATCTCTTTGTTATAAGTCTGTTTCAAGTTTGAATTTCTTGAGTCAGCTTTGGTAGTCTGTGTGTCCTAGGAATTTGTCTGTTCCATTTAGATTAAGCAATGTGTTGAGATACAATTTTTCATACCCTTCCCTTATAAACTTGAAAGATTATTTCTGTAAGGTCAGTAGTAATGTCCCAGCTTTTATTTCTGATTTAATCATTTGAACCATCTCTCTTATTTCTGTTGGATGACACTTGGCAGCAGCATTCACTGTACATATAATCACATTTTGTGAAGACATTCGTGAGAGGACTTCCAGAACTCCTTCAGAAAGTGGCAAGAAGAATGGGATAAGTATGTTTAAAGCAAGGAAGAGTATTTTGAGGGAAATTACTGGCAATGTACCTTTTACTGAACTAAATTCTAAAAATAAAAATGTAACTATTTTGATCACAGATTACATATTAATAATAGAACATTCCCTTTATCATTAAAATGCAACTTTTTGCGGGGGGCACACTGGGGATCAAACTCAGGACCTTGTGCTTGCAAGGCAGGTGGCGGCACCACTGAGCTAAATTCCTGGCCCTAACAATTTTAAACAACTATTTTGTCTGATATTTGTACAGCCATTTCAGCTTCCTTTTGGTTACTATTTGCATGAAATATCTTTTTTTAACCCTTCACTTTCAGCCTGTTCCTGTCTTTGGGTTTAATCTAAGTCTCTTGAAAACACTATACAGTTGGATTTTTAAAGCACAGTTTGCTAGCTGTTCTTAAGTGTAAAATTTAATAATTTACACGTAAAGCAATTATTGACTGAGAACTTGCTCCTGCCATTTTGCTATTTTTCTGTATTTCATATCTTTTTGCTCCCCAATTCCTGTCTTCTTTCATTTAATCCATTCTTTTTCTACTGTAATATTCTGATTCTAGTCTCATTTCTTTTTCCAAATATGTTTTTAAATTATTATCTCAACGTTACTCTGGTGGTTACAAATAAGACATTAATGGCAATCTAGTTTGAATTAATATCAATTTAGCTTCAATAACATAAAATGTTTTTATGCAGCTCCATCTTGTTTGTTAGTATTGCCATGCATTCCTATTCTTTCCCCTTACTGTAAATGATACTTAGTCATTTTTGTTGATAACTGGAACTCAGGGAATCCAAATTGATATCTTTACCTGTGAACTACTTACAGACACCAAAAATCTCAAAGCTGTGTTCCACATTATTCTGCTGTGCTTTGTTCAAATATGCCTTTTTTTTTTAGCAAAACATTTATCGGTACATTTCAGATATACATAATGATAACACTCATCATAGGAAATGTGCACCCGTACATGGTATATCCTGCCTTTTTCCCACTCTCCCCTTTTTGACCCCCATGCTCCCATAAACAAACGTTGTTTCTATTATTTCCTTCTATTTTCACTTTTTCCTTGTCCCTTCCTTCCTTTTGCCCTCCCACTCACTCGTTTCCCTTCCAATTTGAACATTTTCTTCTCATTTCCCAATATCCAATATACATTTTAGTCCTGATTTCCACTTTTGCTTTCTCACACCAGAAAAAACAATGCAGTATTTAAACATGCGTCCATTTTATTTCACTTAAGAGTATGATCTCAAGCCTATCCTTTCAGCTAAAACTATCTCAAGCTCATACATCTTTGTGGTTGAGTAGTACTCAATTGTATAAAAAACTCACCTCTTCTTTATCCATTCATTGGTTTATGGGCATTCAGGCTGTTTCCAAGTTTTAGCTATTACAAACTGTGCTGCTATAAACCTGGGTGTACATTTATCACTGTGGTATGATACTTTTAATCCCTTTGGGAAGATACGCAGAAGGGAATAAATATATAAAAAATGTTCAGCATCACTGGTCATTCAAGAGATGCAAATTAAAACAATGCTGAGATTCCATCTCACCCCAGAAAAAATGGCTGTTATCAAGAAATCAACCAATAACACATGTGGGCAGCAGGGCTGTGGGGAGAAAGGAACCCTTCTCCACTGCTGGTGGGAGTGTAGACTGGTGCGACCACTGTGAAAATCACTGTGGACAGTCCTCAGAAAACTAAAATTGGAGGTTCCATTTGAGCCTAATAAGCCTTAATAAGCCTGCTGCCATCCAGTTTCATGTGGATTCTTTTGCCCACAGTTTCACTTGGAATGATCAAGTTATTAAGGATTGCACTGTGCATGAATTTTAAAGTGTGGCTCCTAGAATACTTTTGCTTATTTTTCATACAGAAGTTTTGAGTTGATTCAGGCAAAATGCTGAGGCATACAGATCATGTGCTTCCCACTTGACTTTTTCTCTAATTCACATACTATTTAGACTTGGATTTTGATAAAATTTTGGCAGAGGATCTTGTAACAGAGTATGATAGCTTTCCCACCAACAACAACTCAATTTCCTTGGCTGCTGTGATGTTCAACTCCCTGTCCAAGTTATCTGCAGCTCCAAAAATGCCTGAAAAATGTTGAACTTGAACTCATTCAGCTACCCTTTTGGAGACTTAATAGTCCTGGTGCTTGAGCCAAACGTGACCTTTCTGTTGAGCACCAGCTTAGGAAGAACATATATTACATCTTTATACACTGTGTACCCATTCAGACAGATTTATAATGATTGGGGTTTATTTTTTGTTTTGTTTTTTGGGTACCAGGGATCAAACTTAAGACCTTGCACTTGTGAGGCAGGCGGCAGCATCACTGAGCTAAATCCTGATCCTGTAACAAGTTTTTTAACCATTAAATGTTCATCATATTTTTTAGTCTCCCCTTCGATATGCTGGCATGTGTGATGGTGTTCTGCAAGTTTCCTAGGCTCTGTTAATTATCATTATTTTTCTTCCATTCTTCAAATTGAATCTGTTGATACAGCCTGAACTTTTTTCTGCTTGCTCAAATCTCTTGTTGACCTCATTAGTGATTTTCCTATTTAGTTGATTTTTCATTTGGCTTTTCATTTGGCTTTTATAATTTCTATCTCTATTACTATTCTCTTGGTTTTTATCTATGATATTCTTTATCCCTTTGATCACTTTTAAGTGAGCTGATTTAAAGTTTCTGTCTAGAAAGTCCAATATCTGGGCTTCTTTAAGACAAATTCATTAATTTTTCCTATTAATAGGCTATACTTTTTATTTCTTTGCCTTATTTTTGATGAAGTGGACATTTTGAATATTATAATATGGCAACTCTGAACTCAGACTCCCCATGGTTTCTTGTTACTTGTAGGTTGTAGTTTAGTGACTTTTCTCCATTGTTTTTACTACAGATTACATTCTGCCTAAAGATTGATATGCTTGGTCAATGAAGTCTCTGCTCAGCTGATGATCTGACATACTTCTTTAAATATGTGGAGCCAAAAGTAATAATCTAGTTACTGCAGATTCACTCTGTGTAGGCTCCTGGATGCTTAGCAAGGCACAACTCTGCTTTAAACTTCACTTCCTGCTTGGATTCTAAAGGTTAACTGGAGGTGAATACTTATGGTTTTCTCAGGTTTTTTTTCCCCTTGTGTCTTGCCTTGGGTGTGCATGTGGAGTTCTGAATTTCCTGGTATATGCAGCAGCTTTTCAAAGCTCATTTCCCCATGCATGTGCCTCCCACATTTTCTTAGGCTTTTCCATCTGTCTGCTTCTTGCCACTGTGGGTTGCTTCAGCTTAAGTAAGTTTGCCTTTAAATTTCTTTTGACAAACATCACTGGAGAGATTGGTTCAGCTTTAAGAAGGTTCTGAGGAAGGTGAAAGACAAAACTCCTAAGTTGATCCTTCAGGTGGCCACAGATCAACACAACCAACCAAAGGTTTTCGGAACAAGGTTCATACTGGTTACTGCGGCACCAGCAAGCTGCATCAGGAACATGGGCCTTGCTGTTATCTTCATAGCTGCTGCCAAGCTAGTGAGTATGAATGGTACACAGGGAGGTAAAATGCTGCAATGTGCTCTTATAAAATTGTTTTTATTCTGTAGTCTCTTAGTTTTTATTAGAGTCCAGAATTTGGCAAAAGCTGATTTAATAGGGCTTTAAATTTAACGTGGTTCTTTCTCAGTGAAAAGTAAATTATCTTCCAATGCAATATTGCATGTCAACAGGACCTGGAGATTCACACTTCAATCCCAGCTTTAACTTGGTCTCTTACAGCAATCAATCATCCAATACTGATAATTCTACATCATTAGCTCTTAAATATATCCTTTTCTCTCCATTCTGTTGCTGGTATCCTACCTGGAGACTTCATCCTTGCTCATCTGACATATTACTATATCTGCTCTTTGGTTTTCTGATCCAGAAGCAACTCACTTTATACTATTCTCCCTACTACTGTTAATCGTACTTCCTCTCCAAATGCAAATATCATCAAGCACTTCTCTGCTTAGAATCCTTCAATGGAGCCCCATTTTCTTCAGCATAATATCGAGTTCCTTGGTATGGCCCACGAGACTCCTGAGATCTAATCTTTTGTGACTTCTCTAGTTTTATGTCTGCACACCTACCCTTCAGTGCAGACTCACAGACACACCATTTCTTCACATATGCTGTGGCTTCACTTGGAACACTCTCTACCTTGCTTTCCTCAAAGGCTTATTTCCATATTTCCATATCCCTTCACTTCCCAACTACAGCTACACCTGATTGCTATTCCTGAATTAGCTCTCTTTGAGTACCAGGCACACTATATTACAATCATGTGCTTACACCTTTGCCTTCCTCAACAGTCTATGAATTTTTAGAGGGCAGAAACTGGGTCTCTCATTTCTGTATCCTTAGCTATAAAGGACTCAATAAATGTCTTTGGAGTAAACAAAGACTACCTTTCTAATTTATGAATATTTACAGTTACATACTCCTAATAGAGGCAGACCTGGATAAAGTATGAGAGAACAAATTCAGCTAAAGCTTCAGAAAGTTACACATTGGGACTCTTCCAGCTCAGCACCTCCAAATCCCCATTCAAAAGCCATATGCAGGACTACATTTGCTTTCACAGTAGACTGAGAAATGCATATACCTTCTTCCACCAGTGAATAAAGTTATATAAATCTTTTCTTTTCAGGTTGCTGGGAAGCTCAAAGATTTTAATGCCTTAGGGGGTCTATGACCATATTAATTTTGGAGTCCAGCTATTTGTTTCTTCTTGTCTGTATTTTTATTCTAATAATTGTATATATGCCTTTTAGAAAAAGGCATAAATATGTAAATATATATTAAAACACATTAAACATTATTTTCTTGTTGGCATAGAAGCAAACAGATGGTCAAGGTTACAAAATAGAAGAGCAGAGCTGGAGTCATTGAGAAATTTGCCTGTAGTCCCCTAAGGCCACTGTTGATTAGAAACTCTGAATTGAAAAATCAGAAATTAGGCAGATTTTATTCATCACGGAGTAGAAAAATTTTTGCTGGTATAGAAAATATTTTGAGGATCTCCAACTCTGTCTCCTACAGCTAACACTGAGCAGAAAAGGTAATCATTTCCAATATCCAACTAGAAAATCTGAGCCTGGATGAATTTCCCCATGTGGCATAACCCCAGAGGTGGCATACACCATCCTAAATGTAGGCTTTCCTGGTTTATCTCCCCGCTCCCCAAATTTAGTCACCAGGCCTGTTGGGTTTCCCAGCAGAACCCTCCTCTTCCCCAGTCTTCCTTTCCGACCTTGGTTCAGGCTTCTTCCTCTCCTGTTTCCCATCTTCTGTTTCCACCTCTAGTACAATCTATACAGTTGGATTACTCCTCTGCCTAAAACCTGTCATGGGCTTTCCACAGTTCACAGTTTAGGACTGCACATGCAGGCAAGATTCCTACATCCTCGCCAGGGTAACCTCTAGCTGCACATCACCTGTTCTTTGTTCTGGGCAGCCAAAAGCACTGTGGTTCATGTTGCTATGGTTGCCCATTCTGTGCTGCGTAGAGCCTCTTGTCCCATCCCTTCATTATCTAACTCCTGCTAATCCTCAAGTCAGAGCTTAGTTTCTCTTGACCACCTGAACACCTTTCTTTCTGCTTTCAAAACACCTCTACTTGTCATAACTCTCATTGCTGTGTCATGCCCCACCCCCAAGTTTGAGGGAGTATTTATCACTGAGCTCCCAGAACATAACTCTGCCAAGCCAGAGGAGGCCTCAGGAAATTCTTGCTGAAATGGCTACAATCAGCACATTGAGGGGAACGTGTTTGAGGAAATGGGCATCTGAAATGAGCCTCACTCATCACATTTCCACAAAAGTGAGACGTGGATCTTGCCAACTCCCATTACTCTTATAATTTCTGTGATTTTTTTCCTAATTCTTCTAAACTTATCCACTCTTTCTCTTGATCTTTTCTTGTTCTACTTTCAAAAATCTTTAATCAATTTGGATTTGACTTACATATATTTTCAAACTGAAAGCCAATTGTTCTAAAAGTTTATTAAAAATTATTTCCTTCTTTATTCAAGATACATGTTTAGCTTCTTAAAAATTTTGATCAATAACAGTATTTGAGGGGCTGAGGATTTAGCTCAGTTGTTCTGCCGCCTGCCTCGCAAGCACAAAGTCCTGAGTTCAATCCTAGTACCCCCCAAAAAAACTAAAAAACAAAACAAAACAACAACAACAAAAACAGTATTTGAGGTACTCTGTCATCTGCACTGGTCTATTATCACACTGGTTTAGTTACTGTCATTTTATCATACCTGGCTGTTTGTAATATAATTTAATTTCTCATATTAAAACTATAGAGGAATATTTTAAACATACAGATAAGCAAAGAAAAAGTCCAACTAAAATAACAGAGATAACCATAATTATCATTTTAATACAAACAGGGAAGCTTTCATAGCGACTTCCATTTAATTATCTTGGCAGATTAAAGTACAATGTACTAGTTGATGTCTATAGTACACTGAATGTTCCTGGAGAGAGGCTCGTCCTCAGGGAGCCATTATACTCTGTTCTTACCTTCCTTGGGTTGCTGCTGGCAAGAGACAGATGTGTTTATTTCAACAGGTTTGCCAGGTGTGGTCATTCTAATAATATAATAATTTAAATATAACAATAACTGATAAAAACAACTAATATGAAAAAATCATCTCTGTAAAACTAATAATTTTAAAATTTGAGGGCCGGGGATTTGACTCAGTGGTTTCGCTGCCTGCCTTGCAAGTGCAAGGGTCTGAGTTCAATCCCTGGTACCAAAAAATAAATAAATAAATAAATAAATAAATAAATAAATAAATAAATAAATAAATTGAATGTCTTGGAAAAAATTAAATAAAGGTAAAATACTAAAAATATTCTTGGATTATGTGTCTGAGAAATATAAACATCGATAAGATTATAAAAACCTTAAAGTCCACAGCCAATGGACTTCATAAGCGTTTCTAATTTCCTGACCCATTTAAGAAATAAATATTTCATATATTCTGTTATTGGTGTTAACACAAAATACACAGAAGACAACTTCAGAGGAGTCATAAACAAGAACCAATATACCTATGTCACAAACTGGCCAATGAACATACCTTGTAGCTTAAAAAAAAATTGATTCCTTAAGCAAAATTTTCATTTAGCACATCAATTACCAGTGTCTACAGAACTGACAGAACATTTACTCTACCTTGAGGATGTACAGGATATTTATTACAAATATTACTTTGAACTCTGGCCCTTGCGAGGCAGGCTGCAGAACCATACCTCCTGCTCTTTTCACTGACTCTATTATGAATGTTGTTCCAACTCACTCTTATTTACAATCATTGTTACTGTCTGCCCAGTCTTCTTTCTTATTTAACTATTTAGGCTTTCTTTTGTTTAGCATATATATATATATATTGTTTTTTTTTTCCTCATTGAGTTTATTGGTCCATTTTAGGGATACAGTATAGTTGCATTCAACATTGGAATCTTGTACCTTTACATGACAGGTCTTGATTCTCATTTTTTCCCCTTATCCCTGCCTTCCCTTCCCTATTTACAAAAACTTTATTTCCATTTTTTTATTTTCTCATATTTGTTTCTTTTCCCTTATTACCTTCCCCTACCCTTCCCACTTCTCCTACACCTTTAGCCCTTTTCTTCCTATTTCACATTGTCAATTATACCATTAGAATCTTATTTACAATTATAGTTTTTCATACCAGAGAAACTATTCGGTATTTACACATGTGTCCCTTTTGTTTAACATTTATATCTATTTATCTTCATTGAATTCTGCTTTGCCAGGACTGAAAACTTGGAGTTTAGTCTTATGCCAAACCTAGGATTTCTTATATAGGTCATCTCCTTTTCTCAATTTTCATTTGCCTTTTAAAAAAAATTATTTTGTTAAATTGTTTAGTTTTTATGTTAAATTATCTTATTTCATTGAAAGCTGCAAGAATCCTTTCTCAAAGCTGAAGGGAGTAGACCAACTACAAATCCCTAACATCCTATCTCCTAGTGTGGGATCACAGAGTGCAATGCCAGGTTGGCTTGAAGGCAATTCCTCCTCACCCTTACTTCTCTAGTATGACAGACTGGCCAGGGAGCTTCTAACTATGAACTAGAGGACTTTAAGATTTCTTTTGATATTTTTAATAAACATATGAAGTAGTCTAATATCTAGCTTTTTTTTTTCCTAGAAACCTAATTAAAATTAGGTATACCTCCTAAAGTTATTTTTCCCAGAATTTGGACAATAAATGAGGCATAGTATCAACTCAAAGGCATAAAGCATTTCTCACTTTCACAATTACTTGCCATGACTAAAAATTAATGGAGAAGAATCATCCCATGACTTATCACCATAGCATCTGATCAAAGAGAGTAGCCAAAGTGCTTAGTGCAATATTGGTTTCTTTCTGAACTATTCAACATCTGTTAGAGCTTCCAGTTACTCAGAGCAGCTCAAATTTTAATCACTAGTTATATATTAAGCTGGACCTCATAATAATGGACCCCATGTACAAAGGTGGTTCCATAAGATTATCACCTAGTGATGTTGCCATCACTTTAGTTTGTGTAAACACTTTATAAGATGTTTGCACAAGGATGTGCTCTAATGACACTTGCTCAGAACACATTACTGTTGCTAAGTGACGTGACTACATTGTCTCTCTTGAAAGAACTCTGCATTTTTAAAAATTATTTTTTAGATTTGAGATTAAATAGAGTGTTCTTTTCATAGCCAAGCAGACAAACTTCTGGGCACCTTGCAAGAAATATGAGGTTTTCCACAGGCCTTTTAATCACTAGATCGACTATACAAGAGAAATAATGCAATTTTTATTAGACCCCCCCCCTGACAAAATAAACCATCTAGACTGTTAGTATCTTCAGCATCTCAAATACTCCTGAGGAGGTCTGAAGAGTCCTTTAAAACTTTCTATAAAATTTACATTCTACTAAAACTTCTTTTGGGAGGATGGTATAAATAACCAGGGGTACTGCATAGATAATACATTAGCTAATGAAGGGCAACCTATTGATCAGTCTCTCAGGAAAAAAATCCAAAATGGCCCTTCTACTTAGGAAGGACATCCCTGAGAACTTAAATGATTCATTTTAAACAAGCTTGATGTTCCCAAACTGTAACATGGAAGAATTACTGCCTAAATGACAGTACACCACAGTCACACACATACCCACTAACTCAGTACAGACTGAGCCTTCAGTTCATGAGCAGGGCCCTGTAACAGGCATCCTTAGTGTTTCGCAGGGTAAATTTTATCTATTCTGCCTAATGATAGGATTCGGTGACCTTAGCATTCATATGGCTACTCAGACACTATGAAGCCTAGCTGGGAAGTAGATGAATTTTGTACTTCAAAAACTAGTTTTACTACACTTATATTTCATATTCCAAACACCCTAGAACAGGCTGAGAAATGGCAGAAAATAGCCAGGAAATTCTTAGGTACCCTTGCAGCACACTAACTTAATTTGAAACAATGATCACTTTCTATCAATCATTACCATGGGCATGGATAAGTGTTATGACACAATAGACAGTGACATTCTTTCCTATAAAATTTTATTTATTACATAAAAAATTCTATACATTTGTTAGACTAAAATACAGTTTTCATTATAATTCTGGCAACTGAGTAAATACACAGAGAAAACTTCGCATTAGATCAGCACTTTTTTTTCTAGTCCATATTTCTGCACAAGAAAAGCATTTCAAAGCTCCATTTCATATAAGCTCATTGTAGTCTGAAGCCAGATGGAATGCCATCCAATTCAGAGCTCTTGGAAGCTAATTTCCCAGCAAGATTTGATAACTCCAGAAAGTTAATTGCTTAATATACATATTTTTAAGTCCTCTGAGAGCATAATGCTCCATCTGTAAAGTCTGTACTGTGTCAGTAATGACAGTCACAAATACCAGGGCTACAACTGTATCTGTGGGGCATGTTCAAGCACCTACATGTTTGTTTCCCCACGTGTACAGTGTAGTGACACTGTAATAATAAAACCCCCACATAAGTAATTCCAAATTATGGAATTCATGGAAGGCTTGTGATCCTCCAGTTTGTAATGGACAAAGACAGGACATGACACAAAAATTTGACACTCTGATATAGGATGCAAATGGCAAAAAAAAAAAAAGAAAGAAAAAAAGGACAAAAAGGCATCAAATATGTGGCACCACGATATACTTCTCATGCTGAGTTATATAGCAGTGAGAAATTAAGACTCTCTGATGTGCCTTTTTTTTGTTCATATCACCCAGTACAACAGGCGGGGCTGGACACTGGATGTGAAAACACAGTGCCTGAGAGATCAATAGCAGGTCCCTATTATTCTGACTGGTCTTTAAGACCTGAATGCCTTATCCTAGGAGTTATATCCTCAAATCAAGTTCAGAAAGGCTGTGCCAGCCAGCAGATAAAAGTTGGGCCTTTGGTTTTCAGAAAATAGGCTTTTGTCTTTGGTTGTTTTCTCAGGCCCAGCTCATTTTGTTACATATACTTCATTTTTCTAATTTTTGTTTCTTAGCTCTAGATTTTTTTCTATTATCAAATGAGCTAACCACCAACTTGAATTTACTCTACTAGATTCAAGATCTATTAGAAATATATTTAGTGGTCATGAATACTAATTACATTCTGAAATGGCAAAACTGAAATTTCTTATTATGGCATTCTCAGCACCCTTATAGGGGAGAGTAAAAAAATCAGGAAATAACACAATAGATTCTAGTAACATTAGAGCAACATAGAAAAAGATAACTTCTCCCTTGTGATCATCTCTGAGAAATCAGAACTAGTAGAAAGTAAGAGAAGCTAAAACGAAGTTCTGAGTCCAGACTACTTGGAACCCAAGTGATGGGGAAAATTTTATTCAACAGTCCCTGTCTCAAATCAGCCTCCAAAGCTGTTCTGTTATTGTCACATCCTTATGTGATACATTTCTAATATACTGTATGTAAAACAGTCAGCATACTAAAGTCAGAGCCTTCTCACATTTCTTCTGGCAGGCAGAATGGTCCATGGGACTTGTTCTATTTGCCCTTCATTCCCCAAGTCTTTTTAATGCTTACTTTGACTCACATGAAATGGATCGATTAACACACATTCCTCAAGTAACAACTAACTTAGGAACCTCTAGCTAGAAGGATGGGTAGACAAAGTTCATAAACAAAGACTGGAATATTCTCTTTCAAGTCATTTCTGTAAGACTCTCAAGGACCTGTCAAATTTAGACTGGACTTTGGTCCTTTGCTGCCTAATATGGAAATTTCTAGCAGTGGACTGTTTATTACTTATGGAAGGTTTATTAGAGGATTTTTTAGGAGGGGGTGGGGGTAGGGTAGGGATCCAAATTTTCTCTTTTCTTAACTAGGCAGTTGAAAAATTTCCAATGCTTTCATCAGCCTAAAATGTAGGTAGTAGTTTGATGTCCAACTGTATAAGTTGTGATCTACTGGAATAAAACCTTACATCATTTCAAATTCTATCAGGGTTTCTGCCTGCTTTTTTAAGAACCAGAGAATTGCCATGCAGATGCAGCACCATTACCTAATAGTAAGTTGAAGATATGAAGAACTGCATGTGCTTCCCTAAAGAAGGAAGATGGGTGGACATGGGGAATGGAGATGTGGTTCCATTGGCACAGTGGTCCAAAGCTGTGTTAGAGGGTAGAAACCCTCAAAATAGGAAACATCTCCCTGATTTACGTGGGGACAAAAACATCTTACAAATTTCTGTTGTCCGTGCCTGCTTTGGCAATTTTCCATTGTTTTTTGGTCAAGTATATATGATACATTTGCCAAGTTCTCATCTTCATTTGTTTTTGGTCATGTTGGCAGATATATTTTAAGACAGTGAAATACTGAGAGCACTATGCAACATGTCGTTATCTGAGCTACAATAAAAATAACCATGTGTCTTGGTTGATGAATAATTACAAGGATTCTCTATTTCTTGGATTTTTTTTTCTTTGTATCCACTGCTAATAATCTGGTAAATGCCATACCTCCTCATACATGCAAGGTAAGAAATTTTACCATTGCAAAGATTCAACATTGACCATCTGGTTATTTATTCTGTTTAGTATAGTTTCTATTTCCAAACCTAGTACTAAATTATGCAAAAATCTTTAAATTATAAAAATGATTCCAGGCCAAAGGTGCTAAATTTCATCTCAAAGGATCTTAAGGGAGACCCAATCATTTCTATGAACATTTGAAGTATTCACAGATGTGCCAGGTACATTTGAGAAAGTCCACAGATTTTATAAATTCAAAGGGACTCATGATCCCTCAGATGATTCTGCTTTTAAATATGACATATTTAATTCAGATCTTAGCAAATAAAATAAAATTTCTGGAATATTTGTAAATTAATGTTATTATGTTCAACCAGATCTTGACTAGATCATTAATAAAAGCTTTCTTATTCTGAGCTCCCTGGTCTAAAGAAAGTCAGTTCAGTTGTAAACTAAGTATCAAAACTTAAGAATAGCTTAATATCTGCGTCCTTAACAATTTCATATCACCTGAACAAATTTACTAATGAATTCCTGTAGAACACATCAAATTAAATCCTGTCTATGTAATTCACAAAGGTGGTGACTGTTCATGCAAAATTAAAACTGAATCATCATTTAGTTTTATCCATAGAAAAATCAAGATGAGAAAGGGCGCTATAATGTATCTATAGAAAAAAGGTTTTCCACAGAAATTTACAAGTTTAAAAACTGCATTTAAGATTTCTGTAAGAAAGAGATTTTCAAAGATTTAAATCTTGGATTAAAACTGACCTCTTAAATTAAAACATGAAATATAATAATTTGACTCAAATTTATGAAATTTGAAAATTATATTATTTTAAATTTGTAAGTGTATACAACATGTTTAGTTTTTGTTTTAAGCTTTAGATTTTCTCTCTCTCTCTCTTTTTTTGTACTGGGGATTGAACTCGGGTCCTTGTGCTTGCGAGGCAGGCACCAAAACACTGAGCTAAATCCCCAGCCCCTAGATTTTCTCTTGAGACACTCAAGGATCCTACCTTTTCAAAATGTGGGCTATATGCTAAATCTGGGCTAAGCACCCACTGTATATGAACAGTGCCTACTTTTCAAATGGACTAACACACATTCCTTATTACACAATTCTATATAAATATGCATTTAAAGCAAAAGGCATTCTATGCTATGAATGCAGAATACACAAGTTTCTGCTTTACGCATTTACTTATGAACCCACAATTCTCCAATATATATTCACAGACCATATCTTAACTCCATGCAAGCACTTGTCAGATGCAATGTATGAAAAAGTACAGAAATTAACAGTGTCAGGTGCATTGATAAGCCTTCAAGGATTTTTTTCTCCCATAGCAGCAGTAGAAAAGGAGTAGAGAACTTACATATGAAGGTGGAAGTTTAAAGACTTTTCTGAAGGAAACTTCTCAGACTGTGTTAAGTCCATTAGAAACTCCAATTTAAATGAAAGAATACTGACCAATAGTAAAGTAAAAATAAAATAAAATGAAATGTTCAAGTCATCCTAGCAGACAGATCTGGTTTTGCAAATGATCTCACAATATTCCTTTGTATGTTGGGGGATATTTTGAAATAGCCTTTAGTAGCTAGTGATTGTGCATGGTGAAAATGTTTAAAGCCTCAGAAGCCCTGTGTAGTCTTGTAAATATTGGGTGCATGCAATTTCTGTTTTGGAGAAGAGGGAGGAAAAAGTATTACTCTCATTAAGCAGATCAGGATCAGAATAAAGGGTCAGCCCCCTTACCACTGCCTACTAAGGAGAAATCCTGAAACTCCTCTGGAAAGGAAGGAGAGCTCTTGGTAAATACCAAGGCCAGTGCTATTGGGAAGAGTTTATAATCAGCAGGTTAAGGCCTTTCCCTGAAAAAAAGGAAAATGGGAATAAGAGGACATTTTTTTAAATAGAGAAACTTATTTCTAGCATAATTTTTAAAGAGATTGAGTAAGTGCTTCCATTATGGAAAACATTTGGGGACCAATGTACATTTTAAACTACTTAAATTACAGTGACTTAGGATTTATTTATCCTGTAGGATAGGATAAAAACTTTAATCCTAAACATTAACCATTACATTAAATGGTTTAAAGGAAACTTGCTTTGAGCTCCGCTCATCCATGAAAGGATTATACAATCTTAGTGCCCTTGCTATATAGCTAATGTTTATTATTATTGTATTTTAAGCCTCTCATTGAAGACAGGTCTCTTGGATTTACACTGGAATTTAACCTTTTCTCTTTCTATCATATTACAACAGAGCTTATTTTTGAGGCAGGAACCTAGAAAGTTGAAGTTATGCACGAAAGCCCTAACTATCTGATGGCAGAAAATATAATGATACTCTGGATACCACTACCATTTACAATAGGGATCCTAACAATAACTCTAGAGATAGGACTCCTAAATGCAGTTTTGAAGAACCATCACAGAAAAAGACAAAAACCACAACACAGAATCAATGGTTTATAAAATTATTCAGGTGTCCACATTTCATGGATAATTTTTGTTCTTTATCTATTCTTTTCATTTGGGCAGAAGATGGAAGCAGTGAGTGAGTAGCAGTAAGGCAGCCCATAGCTAGCTGAAGAATGACTTGCAATGAATGAAAGAGGCAATGGGAGTATCTGAACATAATCTCAAAGCACTGAAACTGCTAAAAAGCCTCTATGATGCTTTATCAATTCAGGAATGAAGCTCATGTGAGTGATATTCCATATATCAAATATCTCTCTGTGTGTGCCTGAGTAATATATATGCATATTTGCATATATCTATATGGCACACACATTTATTTAGGGAAAAAAGCCTGGAAATTAATTTGGAACTCAAATGACATGGTTACACATAGATCATAATTTCTAAACACAATGTTAGTAAAACAAAATTTATTTGTAAAACAGGACCTGTTATATAAAATGGCACACAATCAAGTTATACAAAAATACAAAATTTCTTTCTGATTACAGTTCTAGTTGCAAATGATAATTAGAAAGCATTCCTGGTGGCTTCCAAATATCTGAGATTGCGAGCACATGAAACGGGGCAGCAAGAATCCATGATGCGAGGATGTCCAAGTGAGTAAAACCTAATTTCCAAGTTCAAGATTTCCATCAGGTCACGTTGGAGGAACACCTCCTAAAATAGCTAGCTCCTGGAATGTCTTCTCTTTGGACACCCATCTTCCAGACTTTTGCCAATTCTAATTTAGTTCCCAATGTTTCTGAAAGTCCAAAATCTGTGTGGCTATGAAACAATAGTATTCTGAATTTTCTTACATGATTTGCTCTCTCAACTATTTGGATAATCGTTAGTTACATAATTATATTTATTTCATTTCAAATAATATAAAAGAGTACAGTGACATTGGAGACACTACATGTTAGATGTTAACTTCTGGAGAATTATTATTTCATAATAATAAAGTTGGTTTCCAGATCTTGCTAAGACATGAACTCTTAATTGTATGCGTGTGTGTGTGTGTGTGTGTGTGTGTGTGTGTGAATCCAGACTCTTATTGCAAATATTCTGGAAAATCAGAAATATTACATGAGCTTTGAAAAGAAACCAAGGCATTTAGCAAATTTTAGCCTAGCTAAAGAACACCAATACTTAAAAAAAAAATACAGTTTACCTTTTGCAGCAATTTAAAGGTCCAACCCTTTGAAAGGAAGCATATTAGCAAACAGCTGCTTATTAAGCCCTAGTGACATTAATTGTATGCATTCCCATAATACCAGTCTAATTCACTGTCCAATTCTGGTTGGAGGCAATGCTTTCTTTCAAAAGATTCTCCTTCCATGGAATGATAAAATGTGGAGGCTTTTTTGTCTTTTTTCTTTTTTGTACAGAGCCTGTATTTAGTGCAATAAGTTTAAAAAATTTGCTCTGAAATATTTACTTTACATTAACAAAAATAGCTTTTTTTTTAAAAAAATTGTAACAAAAAGGAGTTATCGCATAAACAGATCATGAATTATTCTTAGCAAATTACACTTTTTTTTCTTAAAGCATTCACCATTACAATAAGCGGAACAATGGAATATTAGCCATTCATATCTGGTAAGCTTCAGGAATAAAAAAACAAAATAACAAAAATCCTCAAACCCACCCCCAAACATAAAGAACATTCACACTTGAGGATTAAAACATTAACCAATTCTTCAGTTAAACACTGTAGAACACTGGATAGTCAATAAATTGCCAAAGAGAGGAGCACCTTCCAGTGTATTTTCAGATGTTATAGCAAGCATTTGAATACAACGGCTGTTTAACCCTAAGCCACCGAAGTTCTTCTGAAGCAGAAACCCAAGCACTGGAATTTTCAGTGCTCTATGCTCCACATTTTTGTCCCTTTAAAATTCCTCCTAATATTACTTAATCTACAAATCAACACACAGAAACTTAAAGGCTAAACTTGCTGGGAGCCCCAGCTTCCTTTCAAATCAGGCACACAAATGTGTGGAGGATGCTACTAAAGTCAAAAAGAAAGACAAATGTAAGAAAAAGTTTGCATAAGAAAGATTATCTACCCTTTTCTTTTTTTCCAACTTTCTTTTATAGAAGCATTAGGGTAAACTACATATACCTGAGGAGTTGGTTACTTTTTAATGTTGGCTGATAAATGTATGAGCTACTAAGAAAATTCCCAGGTTGGCCCACTTGCATGTTTTTAAAAGTAAAATGACATGGCTTTTGATTGGGGGAGACTGATTGGAGTAATGCCTTATTTATCTGAAAGCACATGCCTAGTTTTGATGTGCTAGGACTTAGGCATCAGTAAAATAAGATCATGATTTTATACACACATCAGGGGAATTATCCCTGAATAAATTTTAGACAAGAATTTGGTACAACAATTTTATCTAATTTAAGTAACTAAAGTTAAAATCTCCTCTAAGTTATTAAAAATGTTAATCAGATATGAATCTAACATTTCCACTAAGACAATTACAATTGAAAACATTAAATGACAGAAGTTGCCTTGTAAAAGCCACCCGTATGAAAGGAGTACATGTTTGACAAAAATAAGCATAAAAAAGGTATTAAATCCCTGTTCCTTTTTTGATTTTGGCTGATTATGTGTGTGTGTGTGTATACATATACATATATATATACATATATATATATATATATACACACACATACATATACATATATACACACACCCACACACACAAATACATAGTTATGTGTATATATTGTTTTGGAATGTCAATGGGTTCCATAACCGTCGGCTAGGTTCAAGCAGAACTTGCTCCCGAAGCCTAGAAAACAAAGTCATACAGAGTATAATCTTAGACAATTACCATAAAAAGGAAATTATGAATGATGATACAAATATACACATGGTCACAAACAGCAACAGGGGAAAATGGATTGGAACTCCTCCTCTGGGCCTATATTACTGGGGCCAAAATTCCTGGGAGTACTGGAAGTCACATTTTCTTCAAGATCATCTGTGAGACATACATAGTCTCCTTCTCTGAACCATATCCCCACAGAGTCCAAGTTTTCCCCTCTTTCCCCCTTGTAAGTCCTTTTCCGTATGATAGCAAGAAAACCATCAGATTTCCCTAAACAGCATAAAATTTTTCTAAAATTACTTTCAAAGAACTAGAGAAAGAATCAATCTTTCAACTTTCCTTTTCTTTACCTGTAAGGTTCTCTTAAGAAAAAGTCCAAGAAGAAAACCTGCAGTTCTCCTATTAGTTCAAAGATCCCCCATCAAAAGAAAAATTTTAAACCTCATTTTTGTGAGCATGATTTTATAGGCTAAAAATAAATTCTAAATTAAAATATTCCATTAAGACAGACAGCAGCAGTATTTCTAGACATATTGCAAAACAGGCATGATGCTCTGTTACAGAACTTTCACCTAAGAGAATAACACAAGCAAATATAAATAAGCAATTCTAAATTTTACTAATCCCCAAACTTTAGGGGAAATTCCTCAGATAAATCTATCTGACACAGAGGATAGCAATAGCAGGGTAAATTCTGATCATGCAAACTTTGAAAGAGAGAGAAGGTAAAATATTAGGTGTTTAAAAAGTAAAGCTGTTGTGTAAAATACTTCACACTGCTCTTTTGGGGATTTTTTTTTTTTAAACATTTAAATTATTCTTAGGGACCAAATGCTATAATGTCCAAAGCACCAGAAAAACTATGCACATAAAATATGTATTTTGGTATACAGCAAATAATTTTTGACATTTATCAGTAAGCAAGAAAATGGCGAACATAAAACGCAAGCAAAAACAGAATGAAGATTTTAATGCATTGTTGTTGGAAAGGGACACTAGATTAAAACTGAAATACTATTTAGAAAAACTTCCTAAAATGTTTGGCTTTTGGCAGAATGCCATATAACCAAGACAATTTTTTATAATTATAGCTTATATAAATTAGGGGTGCAGGTAAGAAAGGAATACTTGTATCCTGCTCTACCACAACTTGTCTACAATTTACTGAAGAGTGATATAGAAACATGCCAGTCCATGGGCAAATGAGCAAGTTTTCCACTTCTCCTTTCTTTGAATACTTATTACTTAATGAGTCAGTGGATGTTTCAATCCCTGGAAAGATAGAAAAGGTGGGGAAGACAAGTTTATATTTTAAGATTTTAGGTAAGGTATATCCCCTAAAGTGTTAGGCTTGGGATCTTTATTTCTTCAATAATGAGGACAGCCAAGCATTAGAAGAAAGCCTTCCTCATTTCTCCAAGTCCCATAAGGTTGGCAGCTCTGCCACTGTGGTCTTAGAGCAATATATGCTGCAGACATCTGTTATGCTGCAATGAAAATAACTAGAGGAAAACAACTCAGGATTCTCTTACACTGATCAAGTTAGTCTTTTCAAATGAAAGAATGAATTAACATTAATAAATTAATATGTAAAAATTCTCAGAGAAATTTTTCCTTTTCATAAGTAAGCTGGGAATACACTAGATAGATGGTCTTACTGAGGGGGAATGTGGGTGTTGACTGAAAATGCCATGTGACTGCTACAAAAAAATAGCTTAAGAAACAAAGTACAATCTAGGCAACAGAAGAAAGTCACCAAAGGGGAAAAGACAGCAATGTAAACAGAACAATATTTTTAAAAAGGAAGAATATGAACTTAGCAAGCTGAAAGGAATTGCTATTATCATCTTCCAAAATGACAAAAATCAAATGTTCAGTCAGATGAAGATTAAACACTGACAGATTAAAAAAAAAAAAAGTGGGAAACAGCAGTTTTACCATAGAGACGAAACTATTATCCCCTAGTTCCCTGTGCCTAGAAGTTCCCTGATGCTATTCCTTTCAGCTTACTTTTACAGAAGGTGGTCTCAGCTGTGACAAGAATTCTGCCATCCAAGTGATGGGTAAGCACACAAACAGAAAGAGCAGCATGTCCTGAGTGATACAGATAACAAAAGCTTCTCCAGAAGAAGTGTAGTCGGTGAAAACAGAGAGAGAGAGGAAGTGAAAGTGAAATTCTTGGAGGTCTGCTGCCTCCTCATCTGCACCTACCATCGGCTTTAGTTCTCTGGCATCAGCAACGCCTCCCTTACCAGCTTCTTTCATTGCTTTCCTACTGTTTTCCACAAATTCCTGCAAAATATGAACCATACAGCATAAGTTCTTAAGCCTTTTCAGATTTCAGCTGACAGATGAATTCTAAGGAACATTCACTCATGTATTCATTCGGAGGTACTAGGGATTGAACCCCAGGGCCTTCACACTGAGCTCCATCCCCAACCCTTTTTATTTTAAAATTTCATTTTTAAATTTTAACACAGGATCTCACTGAGTTGTTAAGTTGTCCAGGCTGGGCTCAGAGAATCTGAAGCTCTTTTGCCTCAGGAGGACTATCATTTCCAAAGTGATGGGATTATACATGTGAGCCACCAGGCCCAATTTACGTTTACATTTGACTCAATCTCTGCAAATGAATGATCAAAAAGCACTGTGGTAAATGATATTTAGTATCATATATAAGAATTGTTAAATTTGTGGTAGTGACTAGTTCTCTGATGTAAAATCTTCTTTCCATCCATTCATTGTGACAATGTCACTAAGGGTCCAAGAGATAATGCTAATTTTGTCCAGAAGAAAAAATGTCCAATGTTTTAAAAAGATTATTTACCCATACTTAGAATATTATTTTAGGGCCGGGGATTTAGTTCAGCAATTCGGTGGCCTGCCTTGCAAGCGCAAGGACCCGAGTTCAATCCCTGGTACCAAAAATAAAAAAGAATATTATTTTATTTTTCCATATCAAATTTAAATAAAACAAGAACAATTCATTTCAAAACTCTAAAGACCCGAAGGTAAAAGCATTAATATTGCTAAACATGAATATTTTTTGCTTTTTAAAACCAAACCATAAATAAACTATTTTAAAAATGTCTGTCTGGTCTTGACAGAGATCAGGAAGACAGGAGTATTAAAAGGAACTTGTGCTTAGAAGGAGTTAAAGTGGACTATGCCCCAAAGGAAACATTTCTATTCTATCAAAGATGATGAAGCACTTCATTAAATATCCTCATTCTTACAGAGAAAACTAAAAGTGGAAAACTATTGTTTATCCTGCTTTTGATCAGTGGCTTAAAAACAAAATCAAACCCATCTTCCAAATTTTTAGATCACAAGAGATGAAATGCTCACAGATCAAATACCATTATTAAAATAACCAGAGTATTAGTTCAGAATTATGAAAATGTCCAAAATGTATATAATATAGCTCACGATGCTGTCAGATTCTGGAAGAGGTAATGAGTACCAAAGAGGTCAGCTAGATCATCTGGAGTTTTTACTATTAAAAAAGTCTAGCTTATTTATTAATACAATTTTTAGATTTAGCTGAAAAATCATTCTAAAATGATATATCATCTCAAAGTATATTTATTATTCTCAAGATTAATGTCCATTAATAGATTAATATCTATTTTGAAAGTAGGAATATTTCACTGCTTAATAACAAAGAATCATTATTAAAAAGCATTTGTAATTTGGTATCATTTAACCTTGATGCAAATAGTACTTAAACAATTTTAATGTAGTTTTAAAGTTGTTTAAAATTTAAATTAAGGTTTATGGCTGTAAAAGCCATAACATTCAAATCTTGACTAATATAAAAATATAAAACAAGCTACCACCAGTCATGAGTCTGTTATCTATAGTCACTATAAAGTGCTTTCAACTTGGCATGGCATATTTATGATGAATTTTAGAGTTGACAGCAATAACATTTGGAAAGGTAGTGGACAGAAAAGCAGGTAGGCACTAGGATCTGCGAAGACTTTTTGTCTTTAATCATCATTTCAGGAAAAGGCACTTAGAACATCTGTGGTTTAGTGTTCCAATTCAAGGGTTAGAAAGCATTTTTAAATGTTCATTTAAGCTGGGCATGGTGGTGCATGCTTGTAATCCCAGCACTCTAAGAGGCCGAGGAAGGAGATTTGTAGATTTGAGCCCTATCTGGACAACCTTCCAAGAATGTCTCAGAGCAATAAATGAATGAATGAATGGGATGGGGATATATAGCTTAGTGCAACAGCCCTGTGTTTCATTCCCAGCACCACACACATACACACATACCAATGGATTTTTTTTTTTTTTTTTTGGTACTGGGGATCAAACTCAGGTCCTTGTGCTTGTGAAGCAGGCGGCAGAAAAACTGAGCTAAATCCCCAGCCGCACCAATGGATTTTTAAAAGTGTATTAAAATTAGTGTAGCTGCACAGAGAGGGGCAGCAAAGTGGAAAAGTGTGTATCTGAGACAACTAATGAGTACTGCTCCACCTAGGTGGATTTGTAATGGTACACGTTTCAAGAGGACCTTCTTCACTGATTTCTCCAAGATTAACTTCATTCAGGAGTAAGTGCTACTGGTTTAATTCTGAATTACTGTTGCATACGATGAGAAATTAAACATAGAAAGAGTTTAGCAAAATATTATTAATATTTTTATCCTTCATGTAGTAAAGGGCATTTGAAATACTTACCATTAGCACTTTATCCATATAGAACTCTCTGCCAGGGCTCCCATCATTGTACTTTGTATCAATGGCAAAACATAAGAATAATACATCCACTACCATTTCGTAAATGGACAGGAAGCAATGAGCGACTAGGAAAGCAAAGAGGCAGACGATGATCAGAGGCAGCACCCATACTGTGTAATCCTGCTGGTAGTTGAGCAGCATAATCCCAGCCAAACCTGTGCTGCAGACTATCAGCACCTAAAGCAGAGAAAGCAAAGATCATGTTTAATATTCTATTATTAAAAACCCCACGATTTCTTTGTCACTTGCTGACTTAAAATTCTCTTCACTATTTATAAATGATGGCTGTAAGTGGTCACTGCATTTCAAATGAAGACATAATCCTTATGTACCCATGTACAAACAGTTGTATCTTATACAATACAAACTACAAAATTGTACTTTATGATTCTGGTTTACATTGAAAATAATCAAGTTTTCCAAATGTATTACCATTCCTGAAAACTTCACATATTTAGACTTTGTGGTAATTTTAAGGTAAAATTATGTATATTTGAGCAAAAAATTACAAGTACCCTTAGCACTCAGAAAAACATTATTAATACTGGTATTGGTGTGTGGTGTTTGAAGCATGATAGTTCACAGCTTTAAACTCTCTGAAAGGGATACAAAAACAAATCCATGTTAAAATAATAAAACAGAAATGTTTATTGTTAAAGATCATCAGCTGTGATGCTTTATCATCTCCTATGTAGCACTTTAAATTTTTTGTGGTTTTTAGTTTTTCAAAATTCTTATTAGTAAATGTTTGTAGTCCACAATGATTAC
This sequence comes from Fukomys damarensis, assembly GCF_012274545.1. NCBI lineage: Eukaryota > Metazoa > Chordata > Mammalia > Rodentia > Bathyergidae > Fukomys > Fukomys damarensis. The sequence goes on along the minus strand of NW_022900948.1, from coordinate 22,821,642 downwards.
ATTCATAGTGAGCAGTTGATACATGTATGTAACACATCTTAAGTCTTTTTTCTTCCCTTTACCCTTTTCCTTTCCTCAATCTCTTCATCACCTTCCCTTTTGCAAAAAGATATCTTCCCAAATATTTTATTTCAGCTTCTCAAATATCCTATAAATGGCTTGTGGAAAACATTATCAACTCCATTTCATAGATGAGGAAACATGCTCAGAGATCCTAGCCAACCTACCCAAGGTCATACATAGTAGAGAGAAGAACAGTTTCCACTTAAGTTATGGTCTTACTATGCCAATCCCAGTACACTTTCTAGGTAAAAACTCAGCATACACCTGTACATTGACACAGAACAAAAATGGATTTTCCTGAATCCTAGGTACACTATTCCACTGTCCTTTACTAAGCCTAGGAATAGGATCTAAATAAAGGAAAAGAAAGACTATAATAATAGCCACATTTTTCTTATTTAGTGCTAAGGATAATCAGTCTTTTGCACATTCCCCACTATTTATCAACATCAAAAGTAGTTCTCATTAGTTATAATGCACTAGACAATACATTGGTTAAGCTATAAATTGATTCCTCTCCCAGGTACTTCTGCTGAACAAATGTGAGTATTCCCAAGCTTTAGAAGGCTCCCTGCACCATTTTTGTGACAGTATAGTAATGAATGAATCATCTCTTATAGTGGCTTATTTTCTGGGGTGATTTCCACAGATGGTTAATTATCCCCATTTTCTTTCTTTTTTTTAAGAGTAGGAAAAATTTATTGAGGAAGACAGCTTCTGTCTAAGAGACAGAAGGGGAACTGGAAAGTGGGTTCCCTGGGGACCCTGTTTCCTAGGGGATTTTTATGGAGCAAAGCCATGAGGTATGGCAGGTTTAAGGTGGCACAACACTATAGTCAATTAGTAAAATTACAAGTACAGTCACTTAGGTAATATTGATCCAATGGGGAATCACAAGGTGGGATAAAATTATGATCAACCAATAAGATTACAAGTATAGTCATTTAGGTAATATTGATTAAATGAGGATCAAATGAGAAAGCAAGTCTTTCCTTGTAGCAAGCACACAAGGTCTCCATTTTCTTTCATTCCTGTGGTCTCAATTTACAATGTTATTTCTTATAACTGTCTTCAAATTTTATACATTTACTCCATGGTAGAGCTGGAGTTCTGTATGCTCTCACCATGTCACTAAAAATTAAATCATATTTAAAATGTTAAAATTCAATTATAGGAATGAGGTACAGTCCAAACAAAGTAGATATTTAGACAAAAAGCTGTTAAGAGGGCCGGAGATTTGGCTCAGTGGCTCTGCTGTGCCTTCCTTGCAAGTGTAAGAGCCAGAATTCGATCCCTGGTACCCGCCCCAAAAGTTGTTAAGATGGAAGGCTGGCTATTACATCATATGAGAAACAACCTAAAGAACTAGTGATGGTTAGTTAAAAAAAAAAAATCAAAGAAATATAATAATTACTTCCAAATATAACAGAAGGGTGTCTAACAGGGGCTACATTAATGGTTCTCAAACTATAGGGAGGCAGGGAATGCCAGATTGGCTCCAAACTGAAGCACAGCAACAACACTTTAGAAATATTTTACATACTAAAAATATCCATAGCCTACATTTTAAGCACCGATCTGGATTAAAAAAAAAAATCTCTGTAGTGGGATACACATGCCTTTTTACAGACAGAGTGCCCAAGCTGCAACCCAAAACCCACTTACTTATTGCAAAGTGCCAACCCTGCAATTAAACCTGAATACTGAGGTTTTAGTTTAGAAAACAAAACAAACATAAAAAGAAAACTGATGCTTGACTACTAGTGCAACTTGTCTTGCTTGCTGACAGAAGGATGTGTGTGCCTGCTGCAGCATGTGTACCATAGGTTCACCACCACTGCCCTAGGGAGTATTCAATGGGATGTCCTGGGATTTCTATTTATATTTTGTGTGCATTTAAAAATTTCTGTTTTTAGTTTTATAATGCAGAGATTAGTAAAAGCTTTACATATATTATTATTTTAAAAAATTTTTTTCCATTAAGTTTATTGGTACAGTTTAGATGTACAATATGATGACATTTATCATTGGGAATTTGCACCTTTACAAGATATATTTTGGTTCTTATTTTTACTTCATTTCCCTGCCCTCCCTTCAACTCCTCCCTATTTACATAGACTTTGTTTTCATTTTTTCGTTTTCTCCTATTTTTTCCCTTTCCCTATTCCTCCCACTTCCTCCTCCCCTTTAGACCTTTTCCTGTTTCACATTATCTATTATACATTTTGATTCTTATTTATACTTTCAGTTTCTCACACGAGAGAAACTATTCAGTATTTACACGTCTGTTGCTGAAATCAGGGAGAAGACAAGATTGTCCACTTTCACCACTCCTGTTCAATACAGTTTTGGAAACATTAGCTAGAGCAATCAGATGAGAAAGAAATAAAAGGGATAAAGATAGGAAAGGAAGAAGTTAAACTGTTATTATTTGCTGATGACATGATACTCTACTTAGAAGACTCCAAAAATTGTGAAAAACCGTCTAGACTTAATTGACAGATTCAGTAGAGTAGCTGGATGCAAGATCAACACTCAAAAATCAATAGCCTTCTTGTACACAAATAACAGACTCACTGAGAGAAAAATTAGGCAAATAATTCCTTTCACAATAGCATCCAAAAGAATGAGATTATCTAGGAATCAATCTAAAGAAGGAAGTAAAAGTACCCTACCTTGAAAACTACAGCACTCTGAAAAAAGAGAGTGAAGAGGATATCAGAAAATGGAAAGACATCCCTTGCTCCTGGGTAGGAAGAACCAATATAGTTAAAATTGCCATGCTTCCCAAACTGCTATATAGATTTGGTGCAATCCTGATTGAAATCCCAACAGTATATTTCACAGAACTAGAGAAAACAATCCAAAAATTCATTGGGAACCAGAAGAGACCTAGAATAGCAAAAGCAATTCTAGGCAACAAAGACATGTCAGAAGGTATCACAATCCCCAACTTGAAACTATACTACAAAGCTACTGTGATATAAATAGCAATGGTATTGGCAAACAAACAGACCCGAGGATCAGTGAAATAGATTAGAAGATGCAGAACACCTCCAGACATACTCAGCTACTTTATCTTTCACAAAGGAGCCACCAACCCTCACTGGAGGAAAAATAGCCACTTTAATAAATGGTGCTGGAAAAACAATTTCAACCTGTCACAGATGAAAACTAGACCCCTTTCACCATGCACTCAACTAAAATTGAAGTGGACCAAAGATCTAAATATTAAAACAGAAACACTAAACTTGCTGGAAGATAGGTTAGGTAGAACTCTTGAAGACATTGGCATAACAGAAGACTTTATGAACAAAACTTCAGTAGCACAGGAACTAGCACAGAGAATCAACAACTCGGACCTCATCCTATTAAAAAGCTCCTGCACTGAAAGAGAAACAGTCAACAGAGCTAAAAGACAACCTACAATGTGAGAAAAAATTTTTACCAGCTGTTCCTCAAAGTTCTACTATCTAGAATATATAAGGAACTAAAAAAAAAATCAGACCCCCCCCCCAAATTTAGAGACCCAATCCAACAGTGGGCATCTGAAATGAATGGGTATTTCTCAGACAAAAAAAAAAAGCAGCAAATAAACACGAAAAAATGTTCAACATCACTGGTCATTCGAGAGATGCAGATGAAAACAACACTGAGATTTTACCTCACCCCAGGAAGAATGGCTGCTAATTAGAAATCAACCGAGAACAAATGCTGGTGGGCTTGTGGGGAGAAAGGAGCCCTTCTCTATCATTGGTGGGAGTGCAGATTGGTGCACTCACTACGTAAATCAATATGGTGGTCTCTCAAAAAACTAGGATAAGAGGTCCTATTTTACCCAGCTATTCCCCTGCTGGGTATCTTCCCAAAAGAATTAAAAGAATCATACCACAGTGATATATGTACACCCATGTTCATAGCGGCACCGTCTGTTATAGTTAAAACTTGGAAACAGCCCAATTGTCCATCAACTGGAAACTGGATAAAGAAATTGTGTGTGTGTGTGTGTGTGTGTGTGTGTGTGTGTGTGTGTGTTAATAAAATGGGGAACTATTCAGCCACAAAGAATGAGAAACTAGAGTCATTTATAGTTTAATGCAGTCAAGCCACACTCAAGTGAAATAAATAGGACAGACATGCACATATATTATTAACATATAAAGAAACATTGGGGAACTGAGTTCAAAGTTTATACTATTCTAACAGAATCCATGATTTTAAAAGTTTAGATGCTTCTGTTCTGGAGGATAAATTAATGAGTATATAGTAGAAGAAATGCAAATACAGAGCAGGATGTGCAGAAAGGAAAAGAAGCTAGTTTGGGGATCAGAAAGATGAAGACTTGAATTATAGAGTTAATACTTAGATTTGTGACTCTAAGCAAGTTAAATTTTTTTTAGCCTGTTTTTCCATCTTTTTTTTTTTTAATTTTATTGAGTTTACTGGTACATTTTAGGGATACAGTACAGTTACATTCATTGTTGGGATCATGTACCTTTACATGGCAAGTCTTGATTCTCATTTTTTTCCCCTTACCTCTGCCCTCCCTTCACCCCCTCCTCCCCTCCCCATCTACAAACACTTTATTTTCATCTTTTCATTCTCTCACATTTTTTTCTTTTCCCTTTTTGTTCTTCCCCTACGCATCACACCTTCCCTACACCTTTAGCTCCTTTCTTCAAATTTCTAAATGTCAGTAATATTATTGGAATCTTATGCATTGTTGCAGAATATTCACACCAGGGAAACTATTTGGTTATTTACACATGTGTGACTTATTTATTTCACTTAGGAGTATATCTGCAATATGTATCCATTTTCCTATGAATGAATCTATTCTCTCGCTCTGTTTTTCCATCTTTATAAGAGATATAACACACCTCGTAATTGGTGAAATAAACATTCTGAAATATTTAATGAAATGCCTGGCAATATTCTACACTTCCTTCTTTTCTTTTTCCCACTTTAATTCCTCCATTAATGACTTCACTTTCCCCTTGGTTTCTGTATTTTGAAAAGTTTTGCTTAATAGTATATAAAAAGCAATAATTCATATTCTAATTTTATTAATCCAAGTCAAATGTCAATTAGAAGGTATAATTATTGTGAACAAAGTTATTGCCAAACACAAGTAAAATATAGACACTTACTTTCAATGACTGAGTTCAGTTCCTGGGACTAGGTCATTAAATGAACTGACTGTTAGATGAGGAATTGCATTTAGTATGTACATTACAATAGTCAGAATAAAGAAATGGTCTAAGGAAACAACTTGATGATTTTGCTTTTGTTTGAATAACTCTTACATGCATAACAGAACATAAAACTACAGTACTGCATTTTCAGTACAATTAGAGAAAATTTAAGTACTATATAAACAGGGCGTACTGTACAAAAAAATGATATTGAGGCTCTACAAATAAGATGTACAGAATTGTAAAAAAAGAAAAAAGGGATTAGGTTATTAAACAAGGAATATCTGTAGTTTTGATGCAGGGGTTAGGGCATGGCTCTATAAATAAGATGTACAGAATTGTAAAAAAAAGAAAAAAAAAAGACAGGTCCTAGATCAGAGTGGTGAGTCATCAGTGTGAACAGTGCCCCTCGGTGGAAAGTCTGAACAGTTAAACAAGGGATTAGGTTATTGAACAAGGAATATCCGCAGTTTTGATGCAGGGGGTTAGGGCGTGGCTAAGACTACATGGGAAAGTAGGGTTAATTACAAAATCCTAGGACACATGTGCAGAAAAATTCCCAAGGCTCTGCATGTGGATTTCTCACAAAAACTCCAGCAGGTTTCCAACAGGGTGGCCAAGACCAGATGCCAGCTTCAGGAGTGGGACATATAAAAGGGACAGTTGCCACTGAGATCTTCACTACTTTGTTCTTTTGCAATAATTCACCCTCAAGCTGTAGGGTGTACTTCTTTTCCACTTTTACTTGGTCCAAATTCAATCTGCAGGGCCTTTTGTTTTCCTACTTTAATAAATATAAAACATTGCTACTGTTTGCACTTGTCTTGACCAATTCTTTGCTCCAGACAGAAAGAACCTAGAAAACCACCTCTAGAAAGAGCACCCCAAAACCTAGCAACAGTTTCACATAGAAGAAACTGAAATTTTGATTTTTGGGGAAGACAATGTTATTGGGGCAAATATCAATAACTTTTGGACTTAAATATATTTGAGGACTGGTAAGTCTCTACTCTTATCTTTAGGACCATGCAGGCCAGTGATCACAGGTCACAAGCCACTAAACTAGAGGAGCTGTGGTCCCTTCCAAATCAAATTGACCATTATAAAAACTATCAAATTATCTTTTTTTTTGTTTTTGAGTTTTAAGGCTTTTACAATTCAGTTTTAAAGTTTGAGGTAATTGAAAATTTACATGCAGTTGTAAGAAAAGAGTGGCTCCAGATATCCCTTGTAAAACCATAGTACAATACCACAGATATATTGCTTCTGATAAATCAAGATACAAGAATCTTTCACTTTGCCCTTTTATGGCTTTTCCTACTCACTCCCAACTCCATCACTATGAGTAACCACAAATCTTTCTCCAATACCACTACCACCACCACCACCACCACCACCACCATCGTCATCATCATCATCATTTTGGGTTGAATTCAGGACCTTGCACTTGGGAGGCAGGCAGTGGCATCAGTAAGCAAGTCCCTGGCTCAGCAACATTATTTTAAAAATAATGTTATATAAATGAAATCACACAGTATTAATCTTCTGGGATTGGATTTTTTTCATTCAGCACCATTCCCTCAAGATTCACTTAAAATTGCTTCCTGTATGAACAGTTAGGTCATTGATGTTTTCTTTTACAATGTTTCCTATGACTACCGATGCAGAAACTACTTCTGCCCATTAGCAGCCATTCAACTGTAATAACAGAAACTCCTTTCAAAAGATTTACTGAATTAATGATCAGAACACTATTTCCAAGAAAGGGAAACTAGGGACTCTTCAATGTTAAAGACCTAAAACATACTGTTTTCCTTTTATTTATCGTTTTGGGATTCTTAATTCTTATAATTTTATGGGTTTAAAAGTAACTTTTACTAATACTATTGTTATTTTTGAAAAAATTTATTAGTAATTATATATAGTACTTAAATATCACATGGGGAGTTGGTACACGTACATAACACACTCAATTATTTTTTCTCCTTTTTTCTCTTCCATCTCTCCCCTCCAGAGAAGTACTGTTATTATAAATATCTTTCTCAAAAATGATTTGACAATGGATATCAAGAACACCAATTAATTGAAGTTCTAGGATTTTAGGATTTAGGTAAGCCATAACTGATGTGGATAAGGATTTATACAAAAGTTTTTCACAGTAACATACCTCACTCAGATTAATAAGAACGTGAGAGCAGCTCAAATAAAAATAAAAGCCTTGTGACTGATTAAATGATATAATAAGTGTATATGCAATTAGAAAATTTTTAGTAAAAAAGGAAATGCTCATTAACATAATACCAAGTAAAGAATGAGCTACAAAGTTGACTTTTCCATTGGATTTTAAAATGTATTTGAGGATTAGTATACAACAGCAGATTACCACTAACTACTCCAAAAATAGTTGTTGAATGAATAAAAGGATGTGACAAACCTAAAAAAAAATAACTAGACTGCTGAAAAACTCAAAAGTCAACTTTAAATAATTATATTTTATCAACTATATATTTTTCATTATAAAAGAAATGCATGTTCAATATAAAGAACATTATCTTAATGCTAAAGTAGGGTGAGAGGCTTGGCCTCCATTTATATTTTCATTATCCAAATGTTAACATTTTGAGATGCTAATTTTCATTTTTTTCTTATGCACATATTAGTGAATTTTTTGGTGATACTAGGGATTAAATACATGTTCTACCATTGAGCCATATCCCAGTCCTTATATGTACATTTTTAAACAGCACTGTGATGGTCTAGTAATTTTACTCAGCTTTTTCATTTACTAAGTTATACACATTTTTCACCACATTATAAACTCATAACAAGAAACAGTTTAAACCAGGCAGGGTGTAATATGCCTGTAATCCCAACACTTGGGAGATTAGGGTAGAGTTTGAGGTCAGCCTGGCTACACAGCAAGTTCAAGACCAGCTTGGACTACACAACAAGATCCCGTGTTAAGAACAAAACAAATGAAGAAAAAAAAAACACAAAACAAAGCAAATATTTAAAAGCCAAACCAAAACAACAACAAAACAATTCTAAACAAAAAACCAACATGGCTTAACAGGTGAATAATAGTCTACTGGCTATTACACCCAACCATTTCTCTATTGTCAGGCATTAAATTGTTTATAGTTGGCACTATTTAAATGATGCTGTACTTTTCTTTCCCCTGTATTTAAAACTATTTCCAGGGGTAGATTATCATAATTGGAAATGAATCAAAAGAATTAAAAAAAATGGACCAATGGAAAATTTAAGTGTCTGCTGAGGTAATTGTAGAAGTTCGACAGGCTTGAGTTCAAACTCCAGCTCTACACCAAGTTTACTTCTCTAAATCTGGCTAACTTAATTAGCTCTCCAAACTTTTATTCCTTGTATAACAAAATGAAGATAACTGTAGTGGGTCAACTTACAGGGAGGGCCAGTATGACACTTCACTACAGCACTTCAGTCACGGGCTGAGGCCTCACAAGTGCCTCAGAGTTTACTGACATCACCACCATCATCAAAAATTGCCATGCAGTGTATTTTTTTCTCTTTTTAAAAATTGTTTCCTTTTTCCCTTTTGAAAAATTACTAGGTATAGTATATGGTTTTAGTCTACATTGCTTCATCTCTTTTTTGGTACTGGGGATAATTTATATAAACAGAAATAAGACAAAAAATCTGAAGCCTTCTAGAATGAACTATATAGCATATAAATAATAAAACTGTCAAAAGTATTCTCAGTCCTTAACACAAACTAATTCACATTATTTTCAGTATAAAACCCTTTCTGTCATGTAAAAACATAACAATAACTTCATTAAAATGTAAATTTAATGACAAATTTCAAAGTAATTGAGCAGTTTTATTCTTAACTCCTTTCAGATGACAGTTGTTTAAGAATCTCTTTACTTTAGACTATAAAGTGCTATGCTTCTCCATACTGAAAATTTTTTTCTTTTCAAAAACACTATCATTTTAAAATTTTAATGTAAGTAGATATTAACAAGGAGAATATAAAAACACTTCGTTTCTATGAAAAAAATAAAATTTGATAACAAAATAATTAGAAAATAACAAGTTAATACACTGCATATCATGATCTTAAAGGAATGGTTAAAATGACAAAGTATAAGTCACAGATGAAAAAGATTCTTTCTTATCAAGAAGAAACAAATAAAAGGACAAATTTTCCTCATTTTAAAATCTCATTGGCTGGAACAACCTCAGTATTCATTAGTAAGAGAACATTTAATAATTTTATATGATAAAATACTGACCATTGTGATAACAAGTAATTATGAAGTTACCAAAGTGAGATGGAAAATGCATATGGTACATTGTGAAGTACAAAGGGTAGGACATATAGGTATGTATGTGTGTTACGGCTGTCATACTATAGAAACAACTCCATGAAATAAAACTGCAAAGGAACATAAAGAAATGATAAACATAGGTTACAGTGGAGGTGCTACATCTTTTTCCTTTCTCATTGGTTTTCTTATTTTCTGAGCATTTCATAGTTGAAATGCAAGTATGCTAAGATTTAATTATAATGCTATTTATTATTATGTAGATTATAACAGCGTAGAACAAACTGATTTTTCTCAGACATACCTATGGACAGTAGAAAACTCATTTCCTAATAGCTATATTTTTTTTTT